>NC_060130.1:523014336-523314336 GCF_021461395.2 Schistocerca americana
GTTCTCTGAGGCCGATGAATCACAAATGAAAACAATATCGAGATGTGAAGTGCAAAATGGAACTACAGCATCTAAAATGAGGAAGTCATTAGGCATTTGGTCTTTTGTTTTCATGCGCATATATAAAAATTTCTCTTGAGGAAATGGTTTAGAGTCGGGACTGTAAATGAGGGTTACTAAGAAGCATCTTCTAAAAATGTTAAATGCTATTAAATTTTTGTTTGCAGCCCATGAAACGTAATTTTGTCAAAGCAGGAAAGGTTGTGAATGGCGACGCCACAACAAACATATTAAGAAGCCACAGCTGTTCAAAAAGTTAGGTGGTAAGAAATTCGTGGCTAAAGTCCACGAAAGAAAATTTCATGAACACATGGAAGCTTATGGAGGCGAATGTCATGAACACATCAATGGATAGATTACTAAGATTTAGATGACAGTAATAATAATTCCATGTGGCTCAACGCCCTAGTGAAAGTCTATCAATCGACATGTACGTCCGTAATATATACCCCAGCAGTCCCACCGGGGAATGGAACCCAAAGGTTGAAGTGGATCCGAACCATGTGTTTCTCTTGACGAATCTTCAGATCATTGAGAGACGAAGGCTGCGTTAAAGGCGGACGGGAACATTCGACGGGGATTCGAGTCAGCTAACTTTCGGTTTCCAGTCGCAGGATTTATCAGTAGATAATCAGGCCCGACTTTAGGTGAGAAAAGATGGTCATTAGTGCCCATGAAAGATAATTTTGTCAACACATGAACGCTTTTGAGACGCGGATGTCGTCGATGCCCCGAAGGATAGATTGCTAAGATTTAGATGATAAAGAAGTTTTATGGTAAGACATTGCTGGATATGGTAGCCGAAATATGATTTCGCCAAAGCGTAAAAACTAGTGGGCTGCGAATGCCACCGCCTATAAGAAAGGTTAGGTGATATGACAATGGTGGCCAGAACCCACGAAACAAGAAAGTAAGTCACATGCGTCACCCTAAGCTAGGTCCATTGCGCAACAAGACTGGCAAATTGTATGAAGAGAATACATGTTCCGGATTTACTGCAGACACAGTTCTGTTGCGGTACGGATAACAGCTGTATAACGGAGGAGAGAGGGCGGGGGGTGGTGTATAGAATAGCGGCGCAAGCTGAAGTACGCCGGATAGTACGATTAATGTGAGCAGAATGTCTAAATTGCACAGATTCGCCATGAACTTCTGGAGGTATGTAGATCAAATGCAATAGCGCGTCCAGTCGTAGAGAAATGATGCCAACAATGCAACGAAAGTCGCAGTGACCTGGGTTATGCTGATCGTAAGGAAGATCATCTACATCGACAATAGACGACTATGTCCAGCCATCGTGGAAGAACATCTGGGGGAAAGGCGCTTTCCAGCTCTCTGCAAAAAAAAAAATCATTTTATTTGAGGCTAAGTGCATTAAAGCAGTAAAATTCAGTTATCTGTTCTTTTTTCTTTTGAAAGTAATGTTCTTTTAAATAGCACTTCTGTTCTTTCTTTTTTCTTTAATGCACGAGCCTAGAAAATGTTCGTGCGCTTTCTGTTCTTAAAGGGCGGCGGACTAGAATTTTTGTTCTGCCGCCATATTTACTGGTCTTCATTTTTTCCATTATCCAAGAGTCATTTGTTTTTCATGATTTAAACAAATTTAAAATTATTTCAAATTTTTGTTCTTATTAATGAATCTATTTTTTAAATGACGTGTTTTCACAGAAGACTCTTGGGCTCTGCAACAGGAAATTATCACACTCAGCATAGCAGCTGAATAGATTCTAAAGTGGCATGCATTTCTTACAAATATACTGTCATTTATGTCAATGTCTCTGGGGATTCGGCGGTCAGGTAATAAGTTCATCCAGCATATTACGATGAATCAAAATCACCTTTTATTCCGATTTGGAATTTATATAAAAACTCCTTCTGTTGCATTCTTAAACTGGCTTCCTGCGGAAATATTCTTTGCTAGTCGTAGCCTAAATGGTGGAAAAGTTTTATTTCTTCTGCTGTGTCTTCCAGGTTTTTCTTATTGACTTCTTTTCTTCATGCCTCCATTCTTCTACCTGCTCATTAGTCTATCTTTCTTCAGTTATTCTTACAAAGCAGTCTCGTATTTCACTGGCTGTGATATAAGAATAGTTTTCTTTGTAAAACAGATCTCTGTTATAAAATCTAAGATGAAGCAACATCGCAAAACGCTCGTCCACTTTATGGCACTACCGTCAGTAAAAGTACTTGTTTCTGAAAACCTAAGCCACCGTAGCAGCCGCTATGAGCCTCTACGATAATTTTTATGGTCTCGAGATAGAGAAGATACATGAAATCGTAATTTCTTAAACACGGAAGACAATCTGGCAAAATTACTAGCAACAGAAATAACAACAAGAAATAGAATTTCTCTAATAAAGTCTGTGAAACGTGGAGGTTATAATAAATCCTGCTCCCGAATGTTCTGGATCAGTTTACAGTTGAATAGAAACTGTAAGTAGCAAAAAATTATCATTGTCTTCTCAATTTTCCAGCTTCCTCATATGTTTCAGTTGTTTTGCAGAGCTTGTAAAACTTTTAGATGTTATATTAATGTTTTCTGGTGGCTTAAAACGATGCCTTAAGTATGTAAATGTAGGATCGAAGATTGTTTTTTCTTGGTAAAACATATATAATTTCGGCCGTATGTCTAAGCTTGAAAAATAAATACTGCGATCCATTTCTTTAACGCTTTGATAATCTATAATGAATTCTCTTCTTCTTTAGTGAAATTATCCTTATTTTCCCATTGCACAGTATCGTCAGTGCCACATTTTTTGATCGTCATCTCTGTTTTCACTTTGCCAGTAAATCTTATTTGCGGCGTTATTTCTAATTTCTGGGTTTTAGGAAGTCTGGTGTATTGCACCGTTTGATGTCTTGTGCATTTGAAGTCTCTCTCGTCATTGGCCTCTCCTTCATTGGTGTCAGACATTTGGTAGTTTCATACAGTCTTCGAGATTTTTTGTGCCCAAATTATATAACTGATCACTGGGTCAACTTTTAAAGAAGCATTCTAACGGATGTATAAACTGAGCTTTACTTGCTCGGAATTAATGTGAGCTAACAACTATACTGTACTCTTCCCATTCATATATTTTTATTTATCGTTTCCTATTGCTAATATTAAAAGAAATGCTTCATGTTGTCTACATGTACCATTTACCACAATTTGTTGAAATATGTGTTATGACAGTAAATTAACTTGAATGCAAAACCTATTCTGCACTAAATTGATATTTTGAGTCAACTCATTCGTCTAAAAATACCTGTTTTCTTTCAGTTTCTCTTCATTTCTCAGGTTCGTTACTTTTGAAATAATAAAGCTTTTCCGTAGTTCAGTTCTTGCATTGCCTTTTTTCTCTTCTGCCCACCATACAATGACGGAAAAAATCGCAAAACCAAAAAATAATTAATGTGCTGTACTCACATTTCGGCAATACATTTATAAATTATTTAAGTGATTAACATTGCAAGATCACAGGCGAGATAAGCCATCACACACATCCATGCCCGAATCAGGATTCGAACCTGCTACCGTAACGGTCGCGCGGTTCCAGACTGAAGCGCCTAGAACCACTCGGCCTCAGCGACCGGCCTGCAGGATTCGAACCCGCAACCGTAGCAGCAGGGCGGTTCCGGACTGAAGCGCCTAGAACCGCTCGGCCACAGCGGCCTTCCTCTCGGTAGTGTCACATGGCTGTCCCGGGCCCGGTACTCTTGCGACCGTAAATTCTTTCGACCACCGCTGCCAGGAATCATGTATAGTCGTTACATTTCTGTCAAGTCTTTCTGCAGCACTATGGGACTAAACATCTGACGTCATCAGTCCCCTAGACTTAGAACTACTTAAACCTAACTAACCTAAGGACATCACGCACATACACACCCGAGGCATGATTCGAACCTGCGACCGTAGCGGTCGCGTGGTTCCAGACTGAAGCGCCTAGAACCGCTCGGCCACAGCAGCCGGCCGGCAGGATTCGAACCTCCGACCGTAGCAGCAGCGCGGTTCCCGACTGAAGCGCCTAGAACCGCTCGGCCACAGCGGCCGGCTGCTTTCAAACTCAGAGAGGTGTCGATAGCGGCGTCTTTGTTGCTTTAAAGGCATTCCTGACTAACATCAACTCACCGTGACCAGTCCCAAAGGCAAAGAACGGTAGCGACCGTTGCAGCGCGTATTTAAAGCAGACCGGATTTGCACCCTGAAAGTGGCTCTTCCAGCGCCACTGTAATGCGACTGGTTCGAAATCTGAACTGACTACATCATTAAGATGTAGAGTCAAGCCTAACCAAGTTTCGTTTATGTCGCACAACTTCTTTTTGGTGTTGCGATTTTTTTCCAATCACTGTATTACGATTTGAATGAATTAATTCTTCTAGCACAACATTTTTACTTTCGCTGTCAATTTATTCCACGCTTGCATCTTCTTAAATGTGTTTTACTGCAAACCTTCTTGTTAGTAGTGAATTTCCCTAGCATTTATGATTTATTTCCGATAGTCGAAAGGTGTTGCACCGTTATTTAATAAAATGAATGGCGATTTTATAATTTTGAAGGTCCTGTTTCGTCCGAAAGCCCATGTCCACGTCTGATTTCAAGTAACTCTGTGATACTAATTTCTCTTCGCAGACAGCTATATATTTTAAACATGATTAAAATATTTTCCATCATGGAGCATGATATTAAAATGTCTGAACCTTTTTTCTGTTAATACGTAATTCTTTTTATTAACTATTTTCAAAGACTGTGATTTGTGTGAAAAATTCATAAGAGATATGGCAGCTGAATGGATATAGTACATTGTTTCTCTCCGTCACAAGATGGATTTTATCAAAATACGTGTCTTTCACCCAAGCACCGTAACGTTTTACAGTTATGTTTCTATAGGATATGAAGTTTCTATCGTCGTAGTTCTCATGTTACTGTCTACTTCACTGCCCATGAGAGCAAATTCTTTTCACATATAATTGTGCAGCCTTCAGTTAATTTAATGCTCTGTGGATGAGAAACTGCGTGTCCCATTTTCACAACTACTGATGCTTTTATGTTTTGTAGCAGGTTTCCATCTTCTTTAGCTTTCGCATTCAGAAGTCTTCTGCCTTATGAAAGTGTGAGACCCACTCAAGACGAAATGCGTTAACATTTATTGTTATCGTTGCAAGATTCAATACAATTTAGTTACATCCGGTAATTTTGTTGTTAAATGGAACATTTCGGTCCATGCAGCTATTTTTTCTTGATGTCGAAGGCTCAATTTGTAAGCCAACGTGATAGTTTGGAGAATTATTCGTTATAAATGTATCCTCTTTATTGGTTAACCTGAGTTGTTAGGTTGCCTTAGACTTTTATAGTTGCAGTTTACATCTTTTACATTTTTGCCGTAGATTGACTTGCATTACGGCGAATACGATGGATATTCTTCTTTCTTGTGAGTCTCAAATTTAGCTTCTCCCATTTACTCTTAGCCTTTTAAGTAGGCCTAAATGAGTCCCAATGAGTGATGATCTTCAGCTGGCGGAAATCATATCCTTTTTTGTACTCCGATATCACAAAGCGGTAAAATTCTGGCCTTGTGCCTGCCAAACGTGTACCCTCTTGTTTCAGGATATAGATCCTTTCCCCTACATTATTTAGTTCTCTAATTTACAATTTCTGCCACAATCTGGTTGCTGAAGTACTATGCATACGCCAGTTATAATATTTTTCTTAGATTAATTTCAATTATAAATTTTGGAATATAGGCCCTGTTACTCTATTACGTAACCGCCGGATCTGTTAATAAATTTTCGTAAATGCTTTCATCACTCACCTCTTGCAACAGTTATTTTAAGCGATCTTCCTCCACTGGAAAATACTTACTATTAATTGTGGGTATCCAAAATAATGGCACTCCCGAAACGGACGAGCGATTACACTTTATATCGCGTACCTGTAACGAAGTGAGCGGTGCACTTATTTTACTTTGGATAAGATGCGCCATTATCATCAATACTATATGCGTTAATTTTATTTTGCAAATTTTTAAAATCATGATGTCGGGTGCAAGAATAGAAGCAGAGGTATCGATGAGCAGGTTACAGAAATTAGATACAGCACCACATGTAGAACGAAGATGCAATTACTCCGGTATTAAAGGTCTCAAAATCAGCATGAAATGTTACTAGTGGGATTGTCTACAGCATAATCGCCGAATTAGTGATTGCTTGTGAATCATCCACTTATTGCCTTCCCGTCCCCGCATGATAAATGTTTATTGTTGTTGTCGTGGTCTTCAATCCAAAGACTGGTTTGATGCAGCTCTCCATGCTGTTCTATCCTGTGCAAGCCTCTTCATTTCCGAGTACCTACTGCAACCTCCATCCTTCTGAATCTGTTTCTGTCTTCATCTCTTGGTCTTCCTCTACGATTTTTACCCCCCACACTTTCCTTCAGTACTAAATTGGTGATCCCTTGATGCCTCAGAACGTGTTCTGCCAACCGATTCCTTCTTTTAGTCAGGTTGTACCACAAATTTCTCTTCTTCCCTATTCTTCTCATTAGTTACGTGATCTTCAGTATTATTCTATAGTACCACATTTCAAAAGCTTCTGTTCTCTTCTTGTCTAAACTGTTTATCGCCCATGTTTCACTTCCATACATGGCTACACTCCATACAAATACTTTCAGGAAGGACTTCCTGATATCTAAATCTATACTCGAGGTTAACAAGTTTTTCTTCTTCAGATAAGCTTTTTTTACCATTGCTTGTATACATTTTATATCCTCTCTACTTCGACCATCATCAGTTATTTTGCTTCCCAAATAGCAAAGCTCATCTACTACCGTAAGTGTTCAGTTCCCAATTTAATTTCCTCAACATGAACTGATTTAATTCGACTACATTCCATTAGTCTCGTCTTGCTTTTGTTGATGTTCATCTTATATCCTATTTTCAAGACACTGTCCATTCCGTTCAACTGCTATTCCATGTCCTATGCTGTCTCTGAAAGAATCACAATGTCATCGGCAAACCTCAAAGTTTTTATTTCTTCTCCCTGGACTTTAATTCCTACTCTAAATATTCCTTTTGTTTCCCTTACTGCTTGCTTATTACACAGATTGAACAACATTGGGGATAGGCTACAACCCTCTCTCACTCCATTCTCAACCACTGCTTCCCTTTCGTGCCCCTCGACTCTCATAACTGCCATATGGTTTCTGTATAAATTGTAAATAGCCTTTCACTCCATGTATTTTACCAATGTCACCTTTAGAATTTGAAAGAGAGTCAACATTGTTAAATCTTTATCTAAGTCTATAAACGCTATAAACGTAGGTTTGCCTTTCCTTAATCTATGAGAAATCGTAGGGTCAGTACCGCTTCGCGTGTTCCTACATTTCCCCGAATCCAAACTGATCTTCCCCGAGGTCAGCTTCTACCAGTTTTCAATTCTTCTGTAAAAGATTCGTGTTAGAATTTTGCAACCGTGGCTTATTAAACTATACGGTAATTTGCGTACCTGTCAACACCTGCTTTCTTTGGAATTGGAATTATTATACTCTTCTTTAAGTCTGAGGGTATTTCACCAGTCTCATACATTTTGCTCGCCCGATGGAAGACTTTTGACATGACTGGCTTTCCCATGGAAATGTTTCTTATAGATGTATATTATGCAATTCACTGCCTTCTCATGCATATCTTTTTATGTCTACAGTTCCTCAGTCTCATTTAAAGGTCCTCTGACTTCAATATAATTAATACAAATATATGAGAAATAATGATAAGATAAATGAGGTTCATCAACATACTTCGATATTTATTCGTTTAGCGTGAATATGAGCTCTCCATAGTCTTGTTTATCCTACGCTTTTAGCTCAGTAGGAGATAAAAAGACTTTACTTTCTACTGGCGTGATTCTGTTTCCGAAAATTCATATATTAAAAGAGTCCGTGAGCTACGTGAATGTGCCATCGGTAGTCGACTTAGTTATGTTACCCCGCCTTATTTAAAGGGGGGAGGTTTCCAATACGACAACTGCCTGAAAAATATCTCAGCTATTTTTCTCTGTGTTTTTGTGCTTTAAATGATTGTGTGTTGTGTTTCTACGGCGGAGACAGGGAAACAACATGGGACTGGGGGAAACATCCTAACAATCCCGATCAGGCTGGCCGTTGTGCAAGGCTGTTGGTCATCAACCAGCGCATACACTCTTAGTCACATACTGTAGATGAGACCCAACGTGTCAAAAAACACAAAGACCGTCGTGATCATCTGCCAGAATAAAGAAGGCTACGTCCGCCAACTGCTTTGTATGCAGCAGCGCTCCGCTGCGGAGCCATGGACTGGGATTGGTGGATTGCCCTTCATACGCTGTAGCTAGAACAGTAAGAGATTCACGAAAAATTATTTTTTATGCCTAGCAGTATCTCACTAATGTTTTTGCCCTTTTTCCTTGCCATTACTTGCAACCTTCATTCATTACTACTAACATTTTTTTATAGTTAGATAATACCTGTCTTCTCTGGTTCAATTTATTTTCATAAAATATTTTTCTGCTATGTAAATAGTTAAGTAGTGTAATGGATTGTTGGGTTTTGGTTTACAGATATCTATTTGTATTAAGGGACTAATTTTATTAATATGCTGTGGATTGTACCAATAATAAGAACTGTGAATAATGCCCTAAAATTACTTGCGGTGCAGTTAATAAGTGAAACCAGTAACTAATAACTTGAAATAAGAAATATTCCCCGTTCCCTAAAGGAACCCTCAAAATAGAACGATATTAAAGAGACACAACGCAAATAACGCATGACTGGGTCTTGGAAAATTCAAGTTATAAATTCTCTGCATTTTCTCTCATGAACGACACCCTCCTTTATGGTTTCTACGTAAACAAATTATTTGTACATCAGCTACCAAACGGTACTAATCAAATTCTTAACTTCAGTTCGAGTATGGAACACTTGTTGAAAAGAGGTTTTTCCCACATACATCGTTCTTGGCTACAGCTAAGATTATGATCAACCATTTTTCCTGTGACTACGGAGTATTCCTGGTCCTACCCAAATGAAAACAGGAAAGTTTGGAGTAGGAAAGAGATACAGGAAAGGTGAATAGCTATTACATCTTTGTGAACAGGAGGGTATGGTAACAATAGACACCATGTTTGAAGTACCTTTGAGAAAAAGATATACATAAAAAATCCCGGAGGCACACGAAGCTACCAAATTGACTACATATTGGTACAGAAATCAAAATAAATTGAGCCACAGCTGCCCTGGCGCTGAAGTAGACAGTGACCACACACTTTTATAGCAAAACGCAGTTTGGGGAGAAAGAAGGGACAAAATAAGATAGGATTTGAATATAAATTGCGAAATGAACAAATATAACGTAAATATGGACAGGAGACTAATAATATCATGGAAACCTTGTGGATGACATCGGAAGTTCACTGAGGCTTTTTGCAGATGATGCTGTGGTGTATCGAGAGGTTGTAACAATGGAAAATTGTACTGAAATGCAGGAGGATCTGCAGCGAATTGACTCATGGTGCAAGGAATGGCAATTGAATCTCAATGTAGACAAGTGTAATGTGCTGCGAATACATAGAAAGATAGATGCCTTATCATTTAGCTACAAAATAGCAGGTCAGCAACTGGAAGCAGTTAATTCCATAAATTATCTGGGAGTACGCATTAGGAGTGATTTAAAATTGAATGATCATATAAAGTTGATCGTTGGTAAAGCAGATGCCAGACTGAGATTCATTGGAAGAATCCTAAGGATATGCAATCCGAAAACAAAGGAAGTAGGTTACAGTACGCTTGTTCGCCCACTGCTTGAATACTGCTCAGCAGTGTGGGATCCGTACCAGATAGGGTTGATAGAAGAGATAGAGTAGATCCAACGGAGAGCAGCGCGCTTCGTTACAGGATCATTTAGTAATCGCGAAAGCGTTACGGAGATGATAGATAAACTCCAGTGGAAGACTCTGCAGGAGAGACGCTCAGTAGCTCGGTACGGGCTTTTGTTTCGAGAACATACCTTCACCGAAGAGTCAAGCAGTATATTGCTCCCTCCTACGTATACCTCGCGAAGAGACCATGAGGATAAAATCAGAGAGATTAGAGCCCACACAGAAGCATACCGACAATCCTTCTTTCCACGATCAATACGAGACTGGAATAGAAGGGAGAACCGATAGAGGTACTCGAGGTACCCTCTGCCACACACCGTCAGGTGGCTTGCGGAGTATGGATGTAAATGTAGATGTAGATGTAGAAACTAATAACAGTGAGAGAGACTGGAATATGTTGAAACAAGGCATCATCAAGACAGGAAAACGAATTTTGGGGAATAGGCCACCAGAACCAAGAAAACCTCGGATAACTGAAGAAATAATAGATCTATTATATCAAAGTATCCAGTATTAGAAGATAAATACAGAAGAAAGCCTAACGTATTGCAGAACAATACTGAAAGTCATTGCGATAAAATGTAAAGGACCAAAGAAGAATGGATGAAGGAAGCTAGGCGCAGTATAGAGAATGATGTAGTAGGAGGAAGAAGAAATATTGCCACACGAACTTAAAATAAGAAGTACTATGATAAAAGGTAAGAATGGATAACTACCTATTGATAGAGAAGATACTACAGAACGCTGGGAGCTATATCTTGAAGACTCGTACTACAATGAAGAAGAACTAGAAATTACAGACTGTCTTGAACTAGAAGAAATGGTAGAAAAAGATAATAAAAGCCCAATAATCAAACGGGCAGAATTTGATCCAGCAATTCAGCAGTTGCAGGACAAGAAAGCAACAGGAACAGACGATATCCCAGTATGACGTATGAAAAGAATAGGAGAAAAATTGGAAGAAGAACTGCAGATCATTGTAAAAAGAAATTCCGGAAGACTTTTACTAAAAATAGGACGGTCACCTCACCGAAGAAAGAAATATCAGTGAGTGTTGTAACTGCAGAACACTGACAATGTTGTCAGATGCATCAAAATATTGCTCAGTGTATTTAAGAACAGCATCAAAAAGAAAACTGAACAAACTACATCTCAGGATCAATTTCGTTTCACATCAGGAAAGGAAACTAGAGAAGTTCGTTTAGTAGTAAGAACTAACCTAGAAAGAAGACTAGGTGTTAACAGACAGACATACATTGTGTTAGTGGATATAGAGAAAGCCTTTGTTAATATGAAAAAAAAAAAACTTTCGTTTGTATGAAGTAGAAGCAACTAGTTAAGACCATGAAAAACATACGAGGGTCAGAACACTCATTCTCCTCCTATACGAAAACCAAAAACGTAGGGACAAACGTGAATGGAAATGTAAAACTTCATCCATTGCAAGGGGAGTGATGTGTGGTTGCGTAATACACCCGTACTTTCGTTGAGGAAGCCATATCCAAATTCAAGCAAAGGACGAAAGGCAGCAAAACCAACGAACAAGGAATCCATTTTATAAGATTTTCAGATGACATTGCATTAATTCCATATAAAGAGAAGGAACTAAGTAAAGTACTGCGAGTCTTATCATTAGCACTAAGAGGAGCGAAACTGTAACGACAACTTGAAGAACCAAAGTAATGATAGCTAAAAAATCCAAAGAAGAGACACGAATAAACATCAAGGTAGATCATGAAAGCGTGCATCAATGCAGTCAGTCCAGACAGTTAGGATGCATTCTCACTCAAGGCAAGAGGTACGCCACGGAAATCATAACGAGAATTGCTCTTACTAAACAGGCCTTCTGTACCAAGAAACCGCTTCTGACAAGCGGGCATACAAGTATTAAAAGTAGGAAAGAATTCATCAAAACATTTGGCCGGAGTGTTTTGTTATATGGCTGTGAAAAATAGGTCTTAATGAATCAGGATACACAACGTCTGGAAGCAATGGAAATACAGATGCTGAAAACAAGCTGGAGAGAGAAACAATTAAACGAGTGGGCCCTCAAGGAAATAAACCAAACAGGAGAATTGATCACTACCATAGAAAAGAATTCTTGGCCACCATATTCAAAAGAGCGGTCTTAGGGGAGAAAGGAAGAGGAGGACCATGGAAGAATCATTTAGATTCAGTGCTGGACTTAAATTCAAATCTAGCCTGACTTGAAGCGCTCAGCCGAGGAGAGACAAATAAGGTTGCTGCGACAAGGCGTAGCCTTGAGGAGGAGGAGGAGGAGGAGGAGGAGGAGAAGAAGAAGAAGGAAAAGAAGACGAAGATGATGAAGAAGAAGAAGATTAAGATGAAGATGAAGATTAAGATGAAGAAGATGAAGATGAAGATGATAACGTCCCTTCTCAGTGCCGCTACGCTAGACAAGAACCTTCGTAGAAATCATTGTTGAGTTAAAAACCTCGTTTGAGAAGTCGCACCAGACTTAAGCTGGTATTACGTTCCTAGCGAATGTGTAGGTAGCTCAGTGTGAGTTACTGCCTTCACAGTGCAGAGATCTGAGTTTGGGTCCAGCCTCAGAGATTCCGTTTAGTGGACTTTCCAGTGCGAAGTTAACGCTAGATGAGTCGACGCGCTTTGACATCGAGTTACTTACCCTATTAGTCTCTTCATGCTCATTACCACCAACGTGCTATCTTATTACGCGCAGATGTACTACTACTTAGTTTCACACAGTCATAAAGGTGCAACAGTATATTTTCTGTGCCACCAAACCGATTCCGACTTCCTTACGGAGATTTTTTCCTTGTTTCCAGATGGAGGGTCACGTTGACGGGAACTGGACTAGAGGGAACACAGCTGTCCACTGAGGCTGCAGGAATATCAGGTTGCTGCTCTTGCGTTCGACCAGTTCATCGGATATCCAGCTTTCTGTCTCGTCGCTATACAGCCCGAAGCTACTGCAGCTCATCGTTAACACCACGCTCTGGTTCTCTGCACCTCTCGAGCGCCGTTAACCCTCGTCCGTTGCCAGCGCACACGACCCTGCACATCGGCGGACTCGCGGTACCACTGGGAGCTCAGATGGTGCTTTACCGGCTGTCACCGCTCGACGCCAGCAGTGGCGTCAAAGCACCGGACATCGCCACTGAGGACGCTCGGCCGCTGGGATACTAGTCGGCACATTCTACACCTCTAGCAGCGGCCGTCCTTCCTTATTTCACCATCGGTGTGATCAATAGACATACAGAGAAGTCATTTCATGTTTATTCACCATAACCGATAAAAGAAAGTGAGTTCGTCTTGTCAGATGTACCTCAAACTGAGATTTGTTACATCTTCATTCTTTAGAGTTCTGTGTATTTACACTGAAGAAAAATGGAAAGTGTTGAACCATGATCATCTTGAACGAACGCTACCGAATTGGTTCTCAACTATTTACATGCCTATGAGACGTGCTGATTAAAAGTTCATTCTCATGAGAAAATAATTTTCTTAATTTCAGTACAGAAAAACCTTTTCTGCTGGTGCCGAATATTGTGAATACAAGAAAGTTATATGGTGTGTCTAACGTTGCTGAAACTTTTCAGGTAGAAACCGCAACACAGTACGCCCAGAGGACGACACCGTCAGCTTACTGAAGACTTTCGGACTGCATCACGAAAAGATTGTGGGATTGTACCACTCCCTCTAAAGAACAGACGGATGGTAACAACTGAAGACAGAACGTAGACAAAATATCACAACGAACAGTCTGGAACAGATCACTAAAAGCTGAGTTGAGATCTCTAGTTGTTATGCGTCTCTAACCGCTGACACCAAATCAGAGGCAATAGAGACTTACATAGTCTAGAGCGAGAGACAAATGAGACACTGAGTGGTATTCTGTGGCATTCAGCAATGACTCTCACTCACTTCTAAAAATTTTAAGGCTTTTGTGTCCAGTTGTTGACGAACTGCCTCTTGGTTTCTGTTCCGAGTTCTTCGGCTGACGTTTGTTTGATGATTTTTCTGACGTTTCGACAGCACGAGTGTCTGGCACTGTCCAGACTTCACCCACCACTACTGGTGGTAAACTGGAGTCCAGCTCGCGGCCACAGATTGTATGTACCTGGCGCGCCAACGTCCACGGGCTTTTCTGTGGTCATTACAGTTGCAGTTCACCCCTTGCTACCTGCGACGGTCGTTCTCTGCAGTACGGGAATCCAGGATCCGTTCAACTTGATGCGTTCTTCTTTTATGTTGAGTTGTGTATTTCTATAGCTTCCATGAATAAGCGGTTGTAATAGCTCTTCTCTACAGTAAGAGCTTCTGTATAGGAGAATTTCACTATCTGGCCGGTCTCGCACAGCGCGTGCTGCACAATGGCCAATTTCTCTACCTGCTCCAATCTGAATTGCCGTTTATGTTCGGTGATCCTAGTGTTGATTGATAGTGCAGTCACTCCAATATTGATTTTTCTACATGCACATAATATACAGTATATTCTCGACGTAACAAACTGGTCCCTTTCCCCCCGTGCCGATCTGAGACACTATTTGATCTTTATCGGTTTATAAACAGTGTTTACGCCGTGCTTGCGCAATATGAGACCGATTCTGTCCGTCACTCTTGGAATGTAAGGCAGAAAAGCCGTTCCCGACATTTCTTTCTCCCATGTGTCACTTAGCCGAGTATTCGATTCTGTGACAACTTCTTATACAACTGGTTGAATACCCACAGCTCCTCAGAACTCTTTCCAGGTGTTGCATCTCGTGTCTGAGGTGCTGAAGCTCACATACTCGTCTTGCTCGCGTTACGAGCATGTTATCATGCCTCTTTTCTTACTCTTTTGATGATTTGAGAGTTTGTGCAGGTATCGATCCATATGTGTCGGTTTTCGATACTCTCTGTCCCAGGTTTTCACCATCCTTCGTGACCAGCACATCTAGAAAGGGCATGTGTTGGTCCTTTTCTACGCCGATAGTAAATTTTGTATTGGCATGGAGATTGTTCAGGTGCCTTAGGAAGACACCGAGCTACTCCTCACGGTGGCTCCACACAACGAAGGTATCGCGACGTGTCTGTACCACACCTTAAGTTTACAAGTCCAAAGCCTGTGCTGCGAAATGTTCCATGAATAAGTGGCCGCCACTGGACTAAGTGGATTAACTACGGCATCGCCTTCCAGTTGTTCGTAGAAGTTGGAATCCACAGGAAACAACTCGTGGTGAGACATTCATGTAAGAGCTTGGTGATATCTTGCGGGAAAATGGAACCGATATTCTCCAGACAGTCACTGAGTGGCACTTTGGTAAACAAAGAAACAATATCAAAGCTGACCAGAATGTCGTCTGTTCCAAGGTTTAGGTTCTTCAACTTCCCAGTGAAATGTCCTGAGTCCTTTATGTATGTGTCAGTCTTTCCTGCTGGAGCAGAGAGGCCAAGTGTTTCGCCAGTTTATACATCGGTGAGCCAGTAGCGTTAACAATCGGTCTTAATGGAACATTATTCTTATGGATCTTTGATAATCCATTCAGCCGGAGTGGTAGGGGTTCTTTGTTGCGCAAGTACCTCTTTTGTCCGCCGAAAGAGTAAACGCCTTGAATAACTGATGCTGTGTGATCCGCCGCGTCGGATCAGTGTTTAGTTTTCGGTACGTCGTCGGATCTAATAGGTCCCAGATCGTCTGCCCTTATTATCGGTCTTAATCACGACGGTTGCATTTCCCTTATCGCAGGCAGTTCCAATATGATATTATCGGCCTTAAGACTCTTGGTAGCTTGTAACTCTTCTTTCTTCAGGTTGCAAGCTGGTGGTTTTACTCTGCGCTGTACCTTGGTGGTTTAAGTGCTAATTTCCCCTGCTCTTTCACAAGGAGGGAACCGAATGGCCGCTTCGGTATTAGCAGCTGCATAGGTGCAGTTCTCGGGAGGATAGCGAAATTCCCTCCTTTTTCAAGGATAGACTGTTCCCCTGTGGTGAGTTGTCGTTCGCGGAGTTTGACCACTGTGTGTGACATGTCGGGAATCGTCTTATGAATATGCTTCCCACATCCTGCAAACTTTTTCTTCTGTCGCTCGGTGCAGCGGTCGAGTTCGTTCTTCATGCTCACGTGAGTGATTCTGTCGGTCTTGTCCCAGTCGTCTCGATGCAGGCTTCTGTTTAATCGATGAAAAATATCCAAAAGTTTCTCTTCTGTTATTGCCAAATATCTCCGTGTTGCATGAATTCGCTCACGAAGAAAAGCTCGTTCCGTTCTGTCATAGATACGATGTGCTTAGGTGGTGGTGATTAGGCGCTTACATTTCAAGAACTTTGGTGTGACCCTTTCGTCCTGCCACCGCGACAGAAAAGCGAGAGAGGATATCAATAGCGCTTTCTTCTTCCGTTGTTGGTCAAGGCGTGGGTACAATTTGGAAGTCTCCTTCCAGTAGAAACTAAAAACTCCTCCGGAACAGGCCATGAAGGCCCAACGGTACGACCGGCCTCCGTGTCATCCTCAGCCGACAGGCGTCACTGGAGGCGGATACGGAGGGGCATGTGGTCAGCGCACCGCTCTCCCGGCCGTAAGTCAGTTTCCGAGACCGAAGTCGCTACTTCTCAATCAAGTAGCTCCTCAGTTTGCCTCACAAGGGCTGAGTGCACACCGCTTGCCAACAGCGCTCGGCACACTGGATGGTCACCCATCCAAGTTCTAGCCCAGCCCAACAGCGCTTAACTTCGGTGATCTGACGGGAACCAGTGTTAACACTGCGGCAAGGCCTCTGGCCCTCCCAGTGGAGGCGTAATATAAAATTGTTAAGGCTTTTGTGAGCACTTGTTGATAAATTGTCTGCTGGCTTTTGTCTCGGGTTCTACGACCGACTTTTGTTTGATAATTTTTCTGACGTTTCGCCACATGAGTGACGGGCATTGCTAAAGCTTCACCCTCCACTACTGGTGGTAGACTGGAGTCGAGCTCGTGGCTGCAGATTATATTTACCAGGCGCGCCACCGAGCTATCGTCAAACAAACGTCGGCCGAAGAACTCGAGACAGAAACCAATAGGCAATTTTTCAGTCTCACTACTGTTTGTGGCAAGGCCGCCCGGCTAGCCGCGCGGTCTAACGAGCTGCTTCCTGAGCGGGAAGGTGTGCCGGTCCCCAGCACGAATTAGTATCGAGGTCCGGTGTGCCAGCCAGCCTGTGGATGGTTTTAAGGCGGTTTTCCATCTACCTCGGCGAATGCGGGCTGGTTCCCTTTATTCCGCCTCAGTTACACTATGTCAGCGTTTGCGCAAACACTGTCTCCATGTACGCATACACCATAATTACTCTACCATGCATACACCTGGGGTTACACTCGTCTGGTATGAGACGTCACCAAGGGGGGGGGGGGGGGGGGGGGGTATTCCACTGGAGGCCAAACCGCACAGTAACCTTGGGTTCGGCGTGGGGCGGCGGTGGGGTAGGTGGACTGCTGTGGCAACTAGTGGGGTCGTGAACCACTGAGGGCTATGGCGGGACGAAGCCTCTCTGTCGTTTTTAGGTCCCTGGTTTAATATACAATGCAATACACTGCATGTGGCAGTCAGTAAGATGCAAATTTGGCCGTAGATGATCTGGTGAAATACCACAGGAAATGGCGATTCTCGAGACCCACACCTCGTAGTCTTCTAAATTCATGGTGTGGGGTCTATTGAAATTACAATAGCACTGATTTTAATAATTGGAGGGAGGCTACATGCTTTCCAGTCTGTGACAAGACTGGTAAACCCAGTAAGACTGGGATTCCAAATGTCAAATTCCAACAGGATCATGCAATACTCCACATGCCAATTCACTTCATAAACGCCTCGAAAAACATGTAGATGCTCGAATGGCCTGCCTGGGCTTCTGGTTCTCCACAATGTGGTCGAGATGTTACTGCTCAAGCACGTCCCATTCTTAGACAGCCCTTCTGTGGTCATTCAGTGTGACATCAGGGTTCCTGCGAAGACGCGCTGCAAGTTTCAACTAATCCCAAGTATGGTCAATGGCATTTATGTCTGAAGATATCGCATGCCATTCCATTTGGCTGCCTCATGCCTTCTAGACTAAGAGGGGCGCAGTACGCTTTTCCATTGTCGTTCTGAAGGACCACCGCATCGCCAAAATGTTGAATGTAGTGCAGGATCCTGTCCCTATACTGCACAGCATTCAAATAACCCCCGATAGCGATGAGTGTCTTCCGACATCCGTACATCTTACTGCCCAGAACACGACCGACCCACCTCCATGCTGCGTCTGTGGAACGTGCGTTGATACATTTCCGTCTCCACAGTCTTCCGTGTCGATCATCATGCGTCAGACAGATCCTGTACTCGTCGGTGAAAAGAACTCGATGCCATTATTCCAGGTTTCATTCAAGATGTTTTCTTGTCCAAATTCTTCATGCAGCTCGGTGTTGGGTGTTTGTACTGGTAAGAGACCTTTGGGGGTAAAACCGATTGTGTGGAGACAGCTGTGTGCTGTTTGAGCCGCAATTGTAGGTCGTGGCCGTCAGCGACCACTAACAGGCAGAATTTAAATGATTTGTGTCTGAGGATAGTGATTTAATTATCGAATGACGTATCTGTGATGTCCATCATTTTGCTGAGTATCTGCTTTACGTGAAGTGACAATGTGGAGACAGCACCCGCTACAGAGAAAGATGACTTACCTTTGCCTCCGTGTTTTTTTTTTTTTTTTTTTTTGTCATGAGTTCGATGTGACCAGCCACGAATTCCTCTCCTATGCCAGTCTCTGCATCTCAGAGTAGCACTTGCAACCTAAGTCCTCAATTATTTGCTGGATGTGTTCCAATCTCTGTCTTCCTCTACAGATTTTACTCTCTACGACTCCCTCTAGTGCCATCGAAGTTACTCGGTGATGTCCTAACAGGTGTCCTACTATCCAGCCTCTCGTTCTTGTTCTTGTTTTGCACATATTCCTTCCTTGTCATTTCTGCGAAGAACCTCCTCATTCCATACCTTGTCAGCCCACTTAATTTTCCACGTTCTTCTGTAGCAGCAGCTCTCGAATACTACGATTCTCTTCTTTTTCAGCTTTCCTACTGTCCATGTTTCTCTACCATACGATTCTGTGTTCCAGACGTATATTATCAGAAATATCCTGCTCAAATTAAGGTTCAAATGGCTCAATTGGCTCTAAGCACTATGGGACTTAACATCTGAGGTCATCAGTCCCCTAGACTTAGAACAACTTAAACCTAACATGACTTTTAATTCCATTCTTGAACCTTTCCTTTATTTCCGACATTGTTTCTTCGATGCATAGATTGAACAGTAGGGGCGAAAGACTACGTCCTTGTCTTACATGCCCGAGGCAGGATTCGAACCTGCGACCGCAGCAGCAGCGCGGTTCCGGACTGAAGCGCCTAGAACCGCTCGGCCACAGCGGTCGGCCTCAAATTAAGGCGCATGTCTCATATTAGTAGACTTCTCATGGCCAAGAATGTTCTTTTTGCCATTGCTAGTCTGCTTTTCAAGTCCTCCTTGTTCCGTCCGTCATAGGTTATTTTGCTGCCAGGGAAGCAGAATTCCTGAACTTCATCTACTTCGTGATCACCAATCCTGATGGTAAGTTCATCGCTTTTCTCATTTCTGCAACTTATTATTTTCGTCTTTCTTTCATTTACACTGAATCCATATTCTTTACTCATTACACTGTTATTCCTGTTCACTTTCGCTGAGGATAGCAATGTCATCAGCGAATCTTATCATTGTTCTCCTTTCACCCTGACTTTTAATTCCATTCTTGAACCTTTATTTTATTTCCGACATTGTTTCTTCGATGTATAGATTGAACAGTAGGGGTGAAAGACTACATCCTTGTCTTACATCTTTGTAATCCTAGCGCTTCGTTTTTGGTCTTCCACTTTAATTGATCCCTCCTGGTTCTTGTGCTTATCGTACATAACTCGTCTTACGATATAACTTGCCCCTTTCGAACATTTTGCACCATTTGACAGTGTGGAAAGCTTTCTCCAGGTCGACAAATTCTATGAACGTGTCTTGATTTTTCCTTATTCTTGCTTCCATCATCAACCGTAACGTCACAACTGCCTCTCTGATGCCTTTGCCTTTTGTAAAGCCAAATAGATCTTAATCTACAATTATCTTTTCCATTCTTCTGTATGTTATTCTTGTCAGGAACTTGGATGCATTACCTGTCAAGCTGATTGTGCAATAATTTTCTCATTTGTCGGCTCTTGCAATCTTCGCAATTCTGTGGATGATCTTTTTCCGAAAGTCGGATGGTATATCGCCAGTGCACACCAACATGAATAGTAGTTTTGTTGCCATGTCCCCCAATAATTTTAGAAATTGTGATGGGATGTTATCCATGCCTTTTGCCGTATTCGATCTTAGGTCTTTCAAAGCTCTTTTAAATTCTGATTCCTGTTTCTTCTTCTATCACGTCATCAGAAAAGTATTGCCTCTCACAGAGGCTCTCAATGTATTCTTTTCATCTCTCTCCTCTGCATTTAAAAGTGGAATTTCCATCTTACTCTTAATCCTACCATCCTTGCTTTTAATTTCACCGAAAGTTATTTTGGGTTTTCTGTATACTGCGTCAGTCCTTCAGACCAATTTTTTCTTTTTTGATTTCTTCACATTTTTCATGCAGCCGTTTCGGCTTAGCTTTCCCGCACTTTTTCCTATTTATTTCATTTCTAAATGGCCTGTATTCCTGTTTTAGGGGGTAGAAACTCCAAAGGAAGAGAGCGATTGGAATACATCCAGCAAATAATTGAGGACGTATGTTGCAAGTACTACTCTGAGATGAAAAAGTTGGCACAAAGAGCAATTCGTGGCGGACAGCATAAAACTAGTCAGAAGGTTGAGGACTCAAACAGGGAGTTGTCTCCTGATTTCGCCTTGGAAAATGGTAAATGAGGAAGGATATGAACACATATAATAGCATTGTGTACTGGGTAAAGTAGAGGAACAGTTCGGAAGTTCGGAGACGATGACTTCATCAGCATGATAAAGCGCCCTGTATAAAGCAGCAGCTGTGAGGCAATGGTTTTTGGACAATAACATTCATAAATCAGGTCGTCTGTTGAGAGTCCCGACTTGAACCCAATCGAACACTACTAGAATGAATTAGAACGTTGATTTCGCTCTAGGTCCCTGCGTCGAACATGGTTTTCGATCCTGAGGAAGAAAGGGCTGCCATTCCTTCGCTGACATCGAGACACTGCATTGAATGCGTCCACAGCAGAGTTCAAGCCGTTATGAAGGCGAAGGGTGGGCATACCCCACAATGTCCACTAATAATACTTTCGATCAGATAGAGTATACCAGCAACAAATATCTGCAAGACTTAAGTCGAAAAATTTGGTTCTCCTGAAATTATGTCGAATAAAATAAGCAACTGAGATTGGGTAAAAGCATGTGCACATCCTGAAGTTATTTAAAAGTAGTTTCGGCAATTTTGGTATCTTAATATATTAGGAACTATAAAAGACTAATACAGGTTGGCCTAGAAAATAGGGGGAGGGGCGGGGGGCGAAAGTAACCAAGACATCGACGATGTCTTATCCTAACGATCAGAATGGAAGCCTCCCAATACTGATAATAGAGTCTGCTAATACAGCTGATGAAACCACAATTTAATGAATAGTTACTGTACCCAACAAGAACTGTTGTGCCAACATCCCTCCTCCTCTCCCCTAGGCCTAGGGTGGAGTGATAATTACTCACAGCGCCCTCACTGCCCATCATTTAGGCTTTATCCATATATTCTTCAACGGGAACTCATTTGACATTTTGACTCGACACTTAATATTGAATGTGATTCTAGTTCCCTCCTTCCACCTCCCTCCCACTTCGTTTCCCCCAACCCCATGCTCCTTTCCTCTCCAAACTCTTCTCTCTCTCTCTCTCTCTCTCTCTCTCTCTCTCTCTCTAACACACACACACACACACACACACACACACACACACACACACACACACACGCACGCACGTACGCACACACACACACACACACACACAAACATTCACAATCCCACACACAGAGAAAAATAATTGTATATTCCACTCACACACACACACGCATACACACACACACAAACATTCACAAGCCCACACACAGAGGAAAATAATTGTATCTTCCACTCACACGCACACACACACACACACACACACACACACACACACACACACACACATTCACAAGCCCACACACAGAGAAAAATAATTGTGTCTTCCACTTTCGTGGAAGTCACAATTTTCTTCCATATTGTAATAGTTTTTTTTCTGTGACAATATTTATTACTCCTTACCTTTTGACGAAGAAGTCGACGAGACTGATTCGACAGGTAATTTTTAACGAGATTCTAAACTCTATTCTCTCCTCCTTTGGCAGTCCAGATTGATTTAGCTGTTCAATTGCTATCAATTTAATTTTAAAATAGCGTTGGTTGTTGGATTTTTCCTTCCTGAGTCTTTTCACCACGTCTGTTTTATATTTCTCCGTCATTCCAAGGTCAGTTATAATATATGCACCTAAATTCCTCGTTACTTCTACACAAGTATCTTCAAAGTGTTGGCTAAATAATAGTTTTTACAAATTATTCTCCTCAAGTTTCAGTCTATCTTGCATCCTGTGTGTTTACTTAGGGGCTCATCTTACACCTTATCGACTGTAATCGATTATGTGAATCAATATCTGCATATTATACAATCGAAAATCAGTTTTGTTTTTAGTGACAATTTACCAATAACATTTAGAAACATTTTATCATTTCCAGGACTCTTTCAGCATTGTGTCATATTACGATTTTTGAGTTTTAATTTACGAAATTGTTTTCATTTTTCTTGCCTTCAACAGTGAGTCCCGTAAGTAACAAATAATTTTTTTACTGTTACCAAGATACTAATATGTGGCTTGTTTGCTGTTTGTATTTCTTTTTGCTTAAAACAAGAATTTTATATTAAGTGTTTGCTGTTTGCATGACTTCACATAAAGTGGTTTCTACAAGGAAAGAAAAAATCTCTCACTGCATCAATTTTCTTTCTTTATACCGTGGTAGTAGTGCTGCCAAGAGTCAACAAAGCTTCTGACGCCGTATATATGTTGTGTAGCAGATTACCTCACGAATGGCAACGATTAATTTGGAAAATTTGCAACTCATTTTGCATGAATGACTTCAGAGAAAAAACAAGAGGAAGAAGTTGAACATAATTCTAATCTGAAAGTTTTCACGTTGTGAACCGAAAATTTTTTCTAGAATGACACATTTTGATATATGAATTATTATCAGCAAGTAGCTATGTATGTTGTCTCTTCATAAAATTCCAATAGCGTGTCAGAAGTCCTTGGCTCCCCTCTTGTTTGCATCTTCTAAAATTATTTTTATCTTAATTTGACTTTTCGATACTCGGCCATGCAGACAGCATATCTTATGATAAACTGTATTCACTACCTTATAGTCTTAATTCTATATACGTATAATATTATATTCTTATTAAATACATCTGAAATCATTTCGGTGATCACTTTTGTCAGTTTTAAGGATTCGCACAGTAGTGGCTGCTTTAAAACTCACATTTATGATCAAGGAGGGACTCTAATCTACGACATACACGTTAGAAGGCAGCACAGTTTGCTAAAATTATACTATTCATTATAAGAAAGAGAGCGTTTCCCTCAAGTACGAAATCATCAGTCAAGCAAAATACCCCTTATTTACAAAAAAATCATGTAACTGCGTAGACAAATAGTTCTTTCTTGATCCTGATAAATCAAAAAACTGGTAAATTTTTCATGACACTCGGAATAAAAACCTAGAAGTTAAAAACCACACAAAAAATTGTTTTGAGATGCTTTTTACATTAAAACGTGAAAGCATGAGACAACCAATATGATTCCTTTGCTATTTTCTTATAGTGTTAAAGAGTTTGCACTACACCGTCAATTTTTAAAGTGTCTGTAAAATTATCTCATTTTCAGTCGGATTTGCTTCTAGCTTCGTCGGTAAACGAAGACCGTATCACGGTTTAGCTACTGCAAGCTAGTCAGCCTAACTTCATGCATCATTAGAAACTCCATCTAAGACCTTTAGAATCTACATTTCTACGAAGGAAACGACTTGAAGCGACGTATAAATGAATTAGTATTGAATGGCAGAAGTGCGTTATGTAGGACAGACTTGTGATCTGCGAATGTGGCTTACCTGATCGCGGAGCGAGCAACGGAAGTGGCCGCGGCGGCCGCTCGCTGCAGACTCCGCCCCCGCCGGCGCTGCAGCTCGCTTAAATAGCCGTCCGCTTCCGCCGAAACCATGGAGACAGCCACCTGTTCCACACAGGCCCACCCCTCCAGCCGGGGCCAGGTGACGTGCTACGAGCCAGCCATATTGGAAGTATTGATCCTAGTTGCGCGTCTCTCCGACACCCCCCTCCCCATGCCCCCGCCGTGCCCGTAACAAATTCTAGGAAACCGAACGGCCATTGGGCTGTAACCACCCAATAGCAGAGCAGCGATAGAAGAGGACAAAAAGACACGCTTCTATATTCTGTCCTTCAGGTCGCTGCCATCACACATTTGGACTCGTCCTTTCCGGGCACGTTCTAGATACTTCTGCCGGGTCACTCGATACCTGATCCTCCCCCAGCACAACTGCTGCCACACCTACTTTCTTAATTTAACGAATCCGTATTTTCAATATCTGATAAGGCAAATGAATATCAAATATTTTTCTCTGGAGGTTGACACTAATTAACTGTGTTGCTCTCCTAGGCTTCCGAAACATCTAAAACGATATTTTGTTTATAAAAGCCCATCCGTACGAAGTTTTTTCTGAGTGGTGTTAAAAACGCAGAGAAGACAGAGGAGGCGTGAAGAAGTGAAGAAACTATGACTTTCCTTCCCCTGTCGTCGTCCCCTCCTGCTCTCCTTCTCTGTCTCTGTGGGGGGGGGGGGGGGGGGGTGTAAGGGGCGGGTAAGAACATACACGGCTACAGTGATCTTGCGTGTTGGTTTCGTCGCTAAGGTTCAGGCATAGTGAACATTAATGACAACTTTACTTGACTTCTTCCACCGAGACTCGAACCCTCTCCGTTCCGTTCTCCCCACAAAGCCCTCTCACTATTCTGACAAGGGAACCTCCCCATCGCACCCCCCTCAGATTTAGTTACAAGTTGGCACAGAGGATAGGCCTTGAAAAACTGAACACAGATCAATCGAGAAAACAGGAAGAAGTTATGTGGAACTTACCTAGTTGATATAGGAGACAAGCGGCAAGCCCCCTCTCCCCACCCTCCCGCACACAATACACACATCCCGTACACTCACCTGCACTCTAAAATTACACATACGACACAACTCTCACATATGAGCAAGGAAAGGCGCAAATGTGGGCGGAGTAGGAACACCTCTCGCCGCCAGGCGGCTGAACCCACCCCGTGGGATATCCCAGCCAACAATTTCATAGGACATTACATTCTTACATACGGAAATTCAGTGAATGAAACTCTTCCCGACCGAAAAGAGCTTTCTTATAGTCAGTAGCTATTGAGTAGAGCCTCCTTTGATTTGACGGTTGGCAACTATGGAAATATTAATGTGAGTGCGTCAGCCCTGTTTCCTAAACAAATGTTAACCACTTTTACTGTGTAGCTGACAAGATCTTAGTATTATGGACTAGATAACACCGATATGAATAGTATTCGGCAACAAAGTTCAGCCGGCCGGCGTGGCCGAGCGGTTCTAGGCGTAACAGTCTGGAACCGCGCGACCGCTACGGTCGCAGGTTCGAATCCTGCATCGGGCATGGATGTATGTGATGTCCTTAGGTTAGTTAGGTTTAAGTAGTTCTAAGTTATAGGGGACTAATGATCTCAGAAGTTATGTCCCATAGTGCTCAAAGCCATTTGAACCAACAAAATTCACTTTTCTCCCACCTAATCTTGGAAAACAGCTGTGTGACATTACTAATGACACAAAAACCTTTCAGAACAAACGAGTAAACATAATTTAAGCCACAGTGAAGGTTTTGGGTGGTTTAAAAAGTTAAATATCAACAGAAGTGAAAAATAGTAATTACTCTTAGTCTATACGAGCATAGATTCGGATGGTACGTTGTTCGATATAGTGGAGATAGTCTTATGATATTTAAATTATTGCACATACCCCACACAATACCAGGATAAACGGGACGGTGCCAAGTCGGGAGTGTACGGAGGATGATCGTTGCCAGTGAAGCCAAGGAGTCAGATCCTTGCCGATATCGGAACACTCGTGTGTGGTCTGGCATTTTCGAGCTGCAGGAGGGGGTGCTCCCTGTGTGAACGAGTTCTTCGAATTAGTGCTTTCGATTACAGCACGCTGTTATCACGCACCGACATAGTTACGTCCATGGAACTAAAAAAAACAAGGGAGGAGGCACTATAGTCTTACATCGTTCTTTGTTTTGAACCCAGAGTAGGCGCCATTTTAAGTAGCCTAAAACATTAGCAGACTACAGTTTACGAGTGCTTCTTGTTCATTATTTTTGTGGTGTGTGAGCAATAACTGTTTTAAATACTGAAAATCATAAAGCTTAATTGAATAAAAGAGTGTCAGGAAGGAAATTTTGAACGTTTTCCTGTTCTTGAATGCGTATTTGCTCTGGACGTCTCACTGCTGTGAACTATGGGGGTATCAATGCGGTGAACCTAATGTTTCGAGCTAGTTAAGATGGCAGACTTCGGCTGCAAGTCTGTGACGTAATGCTACCTCCCTTCGTTTTTTACCTCCATGGTTACGTCACACACCGCCATGTTACACGCCACAATTTGGAGCCCTCGAGCGGCAGAGGGTTACAACTTGCGTCTGCGAACCAGAAAGTCGTCCGAGTAGCACGCATGACATTTAATACATCAACCAATACGAGAATAGAACAAAAAATTTGCAGCACGCCCTCGTATTTTTCATGGATTTATATACTAATCTGTAAATAAGCAGCATTTACTCACACATAAAAAATGAATTACTTCAGTAGCTTGTAACCTGATACTTTTCACATTTTTTTGTCGTGCAAATGATCCGTGAAATATGTGACTAGCTAAGATAAAGTAAGTGCTCGTCTGTAAAAGTGTCCTCATGCTACAAGGGGATAAGCTGCAGTAGGTGAAGGTCGAGCGACGCCCCACTCTTACGGTATTGTGAAGACGGACGTTGATGAATTGAATTTGTAATTAGAGGCAGAGTAGTAGACAAAAAAATTAACAGTTGCAGGTGCGTTTGTGATTGTGTATATCTGATTAAGCTTTGTAAATGTGGTCTGCGGTTGACCTGCTGAAGTAGGCTGGCCACCTGTGGCTGCCGGCCGTCCCCTGCTTTGGAACGTCCCAGATTATCGACAAACCCAGAAACTGCGCAGCAGCCGGTGACTACTTCTCCACCCCCACTGGTTCGTTCCTGTTGCTTCCCTGCCTCTGCCACTCTTATTCTACGCATTGACTCTAATTTAGATTCTGTCCACATACTTCTCTTTTTAATCCGCTGTTGTTTAAATTACGGAATACATGTAAGTTGGTTTGTTACAGAGCTAAATTATAATGTGGTGATACTCTCATGATAATCGAGATCAAAACATTAGGAAGAATATCAAATAACGAAATGTTATTTATCCTGCGTATACAGTACAGTACGAAGAATAAATTATTCAACTTGCAGCTGATTTGGTGGCATACACGGTACGAAATGTAGTATAGAGCTGACACGTCTCACGGCAACAATGGCTCTAACTCGAACTGAGCTTAGCTGACAGATTATGGTACATCATTCCATGCTGGTTCAACATTAAGCAAGAATTTGTCAATCCTAATGGCTGGTGTGTAGTGGTGTGCCAATCTTTTGGCAACCCATGACTGGACGTCTTCAGTAGGTGACAGATGTGAAGAACGTGCTAGCCAGGACAAGAGTTGAACACCCTCTGTATCTCTAAGGCACAGGCAACACGCCGTCTTGTGTTATCTTGTTCAAAGACAAAATGACGGAGGCCTCGAAGGCAGGACATATCTACCGGTGTTAATACATTACAAATGTAGCGCCTCCTGTCCACATTACAGTCTATGCGAACCAGAAGTGGTCGCATTATGTATCCAGTGACATTCTGTACCACTACGCTGGGTTCAAATGGCTCTAAGCACTATGGGACTCAACTGCAGTGGTCATCAGTCCCCTAGAACTTTGAACTAATTAAACATAACTAACCTAAGGACATCACACACATCCATGCCCGAGGCAGGATTCGAACCTGCGACCGTAGCAGTCGCACGGTTCCGGACTGCGCGCCTAGAACCGCGAGACCACCGCGGCCGGCACTACGCTGGGTGTTAGGCGTGTGTGACGGTAACGAATTCAATACGACAACGTTCTTTCGCGTCGGAGCTTCCCACACTTATACGTGTACCGCAACAATGTACGCAGAACCGATATTCATCTAAAAAGATGACGTGGTGCCACACCTGCGCGCCGTCTTGCCTTTGGGTGCGCCATTGTCAACGCTCTCCTGTCTTCTGGCACATCAAGAGAAGCTGCAACAATGATGCCTGTGCTGACAGACAGTGCTGCTCGAGACGTCGTCGGCTGATACTTTAGTTGTTGCTAACACGCCTATTTCCCAATTCAAGGCACGTAACTTGGCGGTAAGGTACTGCACTGCCGAGAGAAAAATCTTTTTTCCTCTCTAGTTACTGGGGGCCGTTGAGATCCTGCATGGCACTGAGTATCTATTTAAAAAAGGAGTTAAAATTCGTTTGATGCCTTCCTAAGGGACAAAATGGTTCAAATGGCTCTGAGCACTATGGGACTTAACTGCTGAGGTCATCAGTCCCCTAGAACTTAGAACTACTTAAACCTAACTAACCTAAGGACATCACACGCACCCATACCCGAGGCAGGATTCGAACCTGCGACCGTAGTGGTCGGTTCCAGATTGTAGCGCCTAGAACCGCTAGGCCACTCCGGCCGGCTCCTAAGGGACAGTCTCCGCTCCAAACTAACTAGCTATGTAAGTACAGACTTGATGTCGTTTACGTTCAAAGAAATAGTTTCGAAGGTCATTGCGAGATTTATATCAAATAAATCAACAAGAGGAGGAATTGATCCCCAGTGGTGCACAAAACAGTTAAAACAGGTCAGAAGACTGTTCAACAAGCAACGAAAAGAAACTTGGCAGATTTAAAGAACGCTAAATCTCCAAGGTAGGCGATATTTTACAGAAGCTCACAATTTAGTCGAACTTGAATGCGATATGCTTTTAATAGTTTTCTCAACGAAACTATCTCCAAATTTGGCAGAAAATCCAAAGAGATTCTGGTCGTATGTTAAGTGCACTAGCGGCAAGACACAATCAATACCATCACTGCGCGTTAGCAATGGTAATGGAACCAATGACAGTGCCACTAAGAAGGTATTGCTGAGCACGGTTTTCTGAAATTCCGTCGTCGAAGAAAGCGAAGTAAATATTTCAGCATTCTAATCAAGAACAGTTGCAAACACGAGAAAATTAGAAGTGGTAGTGAAATAGTTAAAATCACTTAATAAAGGCAAGTCTTCCGATCCAGACTGTATACCAATTAGATTCCTTTCAGAGTATGCTGATATATTAGTTCCGTACCTAGCAATCACATACAACCGCTCGCTCGACGATGGGTCCGTACCTAAATTTTCGAAACTTGCACGGGTCACACAAATACTCAAGAAAAGAAATACGAATAATCAACTGAATTACAGACTCATATCACTGACGTCGATTTTCAGTAGGAGTTTTGAACATACCGAGAGCAACTGTATTAGTTTTTGACTGCTTTTGTTTTCAGACATGGAAATTCTTAGTGAGGACAACATTAATTAGCACCGATTGTTCTAGTGTCTCTTTCACGTAGAACAAACCCATAACATTCTACTTGGTGAGTGCTTAACGATTTCCCGTTTCACCTCTTTTCCTGACGACATTAGAAGAAACTGAGCAGACTGAAATTATGTCGGTATCACGTAACTTCTCCTAACAGAAGAAAACTAGCTGGAGTTTGAAGAAATGGATCCATTATCTCTACAGTGAACTCCTACACTCATTGAAGCCGCAGCCTCCTGCCCTGTGTAGCTAATGGAAGTAATAAAAGATGATAATGATAGGATTTAACAAACAGATGTAGAATTTAATGAACAGAGGCAAGATGATGGTTTTGCGAATAGCCTACGGGAGCATCACGGCGAGCTGTGGAAGTGATGGGGCGTCGATACGTGTTACGCACAGTTGCGAGCTGGCCAGGCTACTCAGTATACTGAGAGCCAGGAGGAAACCTGCACCGTGAGGCGTGTGTCCACTATGAAGTAAACTTCCACAAGCCAATTGTACAAGCTATTTCTCCAAGTCCTTTGACGTAGAAACACCTACTGAAAGTCGACTTCTGCATGTTTCGTCGATTTTCAGAAGTAGTTTCCGAAAGTTATTGTTAACAGTTTCTTGTATCTTGTTGGAAATACTTGTCAGTTGTTGGAAGTTTTTCTGAAATTTGCAGAAGTTTTTTGTGTCAGTGGCGAAAATGAGAACTACGTGCGGGCCAGTGAAATATCGCAATTGTTAAATCAGAAAGTAGAATTATGTTACGTATTGTGGGACACGAAACACATGGATTTTAATGGCGCTAAAAAGCAGGACTCACTAGAAAATACTGGATCAGGTTTGGAGACGGCTGGTTCAAATGGCTCTGAGCACTATGGGACTTAACTTCTGAGGTCATCAGTCCCGTAGAACTTAGAACTACTTAAACCTGACTAACCTAAGGACATCACACACATCCATCCCCGAGGCAGGATTCGAAGCTGCGACCGTAGCGGTCGCGCGGTTCCAGACTGTAGCGCCTAGAACCACTCGGCCACCCCGACCGGCGATTTGGAGATAATTTCTTATATTGCGTCCTCAGTATGGACCAGAAAATAATAAAAAGTTCTTGGAAGCTTAAATATGTATGTGTCTGTAACAGTTTTTTCATGCAAATGCCTCTGTTTTCTTAACTTCGTTCTGTCTCTCGACTTTTCTTTAATAATAATAATAATAATAATAATAACGCAACAACAGTGGCACCTGCTCTGATTTTTAGCTCGACATTGTAAACTTTCACAATCCTATTTCACGACGCGTGGAAAGACCTCGGCAAGTATTTGCAGAAGTTACTTCCAAGTGGACACACGCCTTACCACTGACTATTGCCGGTGTTGTCAGTACCTCGCTGACACTACCGTCTCCTGCTGGGTGAAGTGTTGCTGTTGGCCGCCACTATAGTACGATTTAAACTAGTTATAGTTTGGCAGCTATCCGGCTGGGCTACTCACACCACGAGTACACCAATGGGAACCTAGCTACCACTCTGCCGCCACTTGTGCTGCACAAAGCATCTTGTTCACAGAGAATCACTGCAGCAGGAGATTCGTGTAACGTTCAGATTCGCGTGGCTTGCGATGTGCGATGAAAGTAGTCGAAAGAAGAGCATAGGGAATAAACTATATAATTCTACAATCTGAGTAAATTTCTTAATTTTTATGCGATTCTTAGAATCTTTAAACGGATTTTCTACCGTTGCGGAGAGCGGAGCGCTGTGGCGGCTGCTGTAGATACTGCTTGTACGAAAACGCTGCAACTTTGGACTTCAAAACATCGGATACAACCAGTTAAAATCAGATGGTAAAATCCGCACCAGTATTGTCCTCGGCTTCTACTGCGTTCTCCAAATAGTTCCACGTCATAGACATTTCTAATAGTGCCCGCACTATTACTGCAAAAATGACACGTTTCTGCGTATACCCAGGAGCTGGGTCAGCCGATGGTCGCCTTCGCGGATTTCTTCAACGCTTCAAGAGTCTCTGTGCGGCTCTGAATGACCTGCGGATTGTGATTTCCTTAATACCTACGATGGATGAGAGAAAGTAATTCTTATACACTAAAAAAACACAATTTTTCATTAAACGTTTAGTTGATTAACCCTCCATCATTTAGTGTATTTATTGGAAATTAACACTATATATATAACTGGTATGCGCACTTTTTGATTTCGTCTTCTGCACCATACTGCTCCACAGATTCCCTAGGCTAATAGCACATGCAAACCATCTCGCCAGATCTCATCAACATAGGTGTAATACAAGGGAAAGTGAAAACAGAAGACCGTCTAATGCAACCTACAAGTTTCTCAAGACGCATAAGAAAGAAGCGGACAAAATACGAGCAGTATTCTTCGGAGACTATAGCCGGCAGGGAATGATAGGAGGTGCGCTTTAATTGCTGTCTACTGAGTTTACACTCATAAGAAGAAGTATTGTCTGTCCCCGACTTTACATTCATACGATGATAATTAGGAATCTTAGACTCATAAATTTTTATTGCAACAGCATTTACGGAACGTACTAAAGCTAGCCAAAATAGTCCCCATGTAAACGGCAAATAGTTGCATGAATAAAGTTTGAAAGGAACTACATACAGATATGATGTTTCGAGCGATCCAAAATAAATCATAAAGAGGATATGTGGTGCACTTTTTTCCTGCCAGTGAGAAAATTAACGTAACGAAATGAGATTTTTTTAACTAAAACTTACTGGTTTCTCTGTCTAATGAAAATGTGTTTTCATTAAAGAATTCGAATATAGTATTGTTTCTTATATAAAGATCAACACGAACAATTGTTTTTGGTGACAGACTGCGACTACTTCCCTTAATTTTATTTGAACCGTGAATCTGTAGTAAAATTAATTTGAAAGGAAAGGAAGCAACGTTGGTTGACTAGTGAAAGTTGTTGCATATTCTTTTAGTTGCACTTGTATTGCATTGTATTTTGTTGTATGTTAACCGGGGGCCTAGAAACGACGGAGAGGCTCCGTCCCTGCGGCAGCCGCAGTGGTCCACAGCCCCATGACGGCTACCGCAGTCCACTTCACCCCTCCGCTAGTTGCACTTACTTTACAATTTCACAGGTGCAGAATACTTCCAGATTCACAACTAGGGCTTATTTTACGTCTCTTAACATAGATTTTCTCGCTTTCACCAGCGCCTTTTTCAGCCACTGTAATCCAGTCCAGTTGTGTTCAAAGTTGCTGCATTATCATAGCCACTACAGCAGCACAATGCAGTTCTACAATTTACAGAACAGCAATTCTAATGACAAGAATAATAAATGACTTTAAAACTGTTTATAACAGAAGATATAATACAGAACGGATTTTTTACATAAAGTGCAGGTTGTAGCAACATTTTGCCTACTAGTATACGAAATGGTCGTAGCAACCTGGAACATTTAGTGAGCCAAGACGCAGTAAAGGGAAAGAAGAAACGACTCGGCAACGGCGAGTTCATTAGAGACGCAGAACCGAGAGTAATGGAGCAGAGATTGGCACACTGGACACGCATTCGGGTGGACGGTGGTTCAAATCCATCCAAATTCAAATTTTTTTTGTTTTCCATAAATTGTTTAAGGTAATGGCGCACTGGTTCATTGCAGATAGACACGTCCGATTTCTTTTCCCATCTTTCTTCCAGTACTAGCTTGGATGCCGTACCTAATGTCCAGAAACCGTAATTTCCGGATTGGACAAGTAAAAGGAGGAAAATCGCCCGTGTCTCTTTCAATGACCCGTTGAGACATTTGCCGCACGTGATTTAGGGAAACAACTGGCAACTTAGGCGTGGATGACAGGACGGCGATTCGCATCTCTCTCTATCAAATGCGAGACCAATTTCTTACAACTGCGCCGACTCTCTCGTTCATGAGGATTCAATGCCGCATTTGTGCCGCGTTATGCTGCCTTCTTACATAGTCAGTGTCAAGTGCTTATACACAGCTGGCAGTTAAAGCCCAAAACCCATGAAGGATAGAAAAACATAAAATTTACTTTTGAGTTGGCAATGTAGTAGGAAGAAAACATGATTAAATTTGGCTATGAGATTTTGGTGCACAGGGTACGAAATTTAGTACTCAGAGCTGCCATCTCTAGCAGCAACAAAGTCCCTACACCGACAGGGCATTGAGTCGAAATGAGCTTGGATGACAAATACGGGTATATTATTCCATACTGATGCCAGATTTCAGCATTCATAGTGGCTAGCAAATAGTGGCATGCGAGTCTCTCTGGAGAACGCGTTGGCCAGTCGATCACCGTCTGTATTCAGGTAGGTGAAGACAGCACGAGCAGCATGCGGTCTAGCGTTTTCTTATTGTAACACCATGGAGAAGATAGGACATAGCCACCGACCTTCACACGTCAGAAACGTGACGCCCGTTGTAAAAATTACCGACTGTACCAATAACTATGAGGCCGCGAGAGACATTCGCCTGGGCTTCCATACCTGTGGTAATAATCGAAGCCACCATGATAGCTGTAGGCTACGTGAACATTATTGTGCGTCACCTGCTTCCCTTCATACTTAATATCTTCCTTGACATTGATGGCATATTCCAGCAGCATACCTGTCAGTATCACAAGGCCAGAATCATGCTACAGTGGTTTGAGAAGCATCGTAGTGAAGTAACGTTGATATCTTGACTACCAAATTCGCCTGATTTGAGCCCGATGGAACTCATATGGGACGCTATCCGACGCCAGCTCCGCTCTCACAAACCACCGGCTATAGTTGATGGGAGTTGTGCGACCCGTGCATTAACATGAGAGCTGTCAGCTTTTTACAGAGAAAATAGGGGATCGAATAGGAAGTCTAAAAAATAAATATTTCAAATAATGTTTACTTTAAACACAATAGGAATATATTTAAAAATTGCATGCATATTTTATTTTACATTGTTGCTTGTATTTATCTACAGACTTTGCTTCTTTTTGCAAAGATTCATTAAATTTTACATATATAAAGAATTTTCTGAAATTAAAATTAAAATTCACTGCTACTTGCAAAAGATGCTGCGGTGGTACATTTGCTGCACACCTCTGTCCATTTATGGTTCATAATGGGACAAAATTCTTTCTGCGTCAACATATGAACCAGGAATGCTTGATAAAAACCGAACTACTTTCAGCAAATTGGGCATTTTGGGCTCTCGCGATACAGAAAACATTAACCCACCTTCTGTTTGCATTACGATCCATAGATACACGTTGCTTCAAAATATCCTTCGTATTAGAAAATTCATCATACAATCAATATTCATCTACATCATCCATCTGAACTGAGTCAATTATTTCTCGAAGATGGTTAAATTTTAGCCCAGAATTTAGACAAAGAAGCATCCAAGACTCGACTGGCATTGGCAACTGATCGCCAGATTTGAAATTCTCTAGTAAATACATTTTCAAGGTCGAACAAAATTCCGTAAGATTATCTTCAATGCTTTTTCTGGTTCTGGAACAAATTAACCTGCAACTACCAAAATACTACCTCTGATTCTTTGCTCAATTTTACTAATCAAAGTCTTGCCCGCCTCAAAAGTTTCCGTTGTACTAATATCAGAGTGTTCTAAAAACTTACAACATCTAGTTATACATGTCTGAGAGTTTCACTCCATTCTAAGTCTAAAAAGTCAAAAAACGATTTTATAACTTCCCTTCACTTTGCAGAAATGGAGAAGTGTCCATACAATTTTAGGACCAAATTTTCGAGATCAAATCAAGCGTATCACAGGCATGTTTCATCGTATTGTGCAAAAGATGCTTTGAACAGCAGTTTGGTTTGAAGATTTGTTTGCTATCATCATTTAAAGTCTGAATGCCGAATAATGCTTTCCAAAATTAACGTTGATATTATAAGGGCAAAAAGCACTCCAATTGTTTATACCAAGTTTGTGGGATTCCAAAGAACTTTTTAACAAATTGTGGATAGAGACTGCTGTTCCACAGTTTCCTTCTATAAAATCTGAAGTTTACTCTGAATTACGATTTCGGGATCAAAATATATCAAAAAAGTCGGAAACATCCTACTATTTTTATGGTTTGAGGCATCCCTTGCTATGGAGAAGAATTAACTGCACTTATTGGGATTGTTTAAAATTGTAACAAAATCTGACACACTTTTGGCGGTTAAAAACTCTTTCACTATTGATTCAGCTCACACTACATTCTTTCAGTAACACTAGAGTCACTGACTTCATCCTTCGCGTCTTGCAGTCCAAGCTATTGTAGCTGAGGTTATGCTTGTGTGATACACAAATGTCAATTTTTCTGCAATAACTCTACTTAATCCACTTGTGGTTGAGCGACCTCTAGTAGAAAAGAAGTTGGAAATCTTGGAAGACTCCTTTATGCACTTCTCCTAATCTGTATGACCCAATGATATCAAAAATATTTATTATTAATTTCATTCGTGTTTATGTAATTTTAAATCGGACCAAACAAAATAAAATAATGGTTCTACGAAATTATGAGGGTTGCCCAGAAAGAAATGCACCGCATTTTTTTCTTCAACAATTCTTTATTGAACATAATGAGAATTACACACTCGAAAGCTTGGCGTTTTGTCTAGATACCCTATTTTTACACGTAATCTCCATCCCGTTCTATGGCGTTCATCCAGAGCGAGACAATGGCGTGTATACCCTGTCGGTACCAAATCTTTGTCCTGCTGGCGGAGCCAGTGCTTCATTGTGGGAATCACCTCTTCATCGTCTTCAAAATGTCTTCCACGAACAGCATCCTGTAATGGTCCAAACAAATGGATGTCCAAGGGGGCTAGGTCAGGGTTGTAGTGTGGATGGGATAATGCCGTCCAACTCTGTTTTGCGATGTGTTCAGCAGTCCTCAGACTTGGGTGGGGCCGAGCGTCATCGTGTTCCAGCAAAACATCTCCTTGGTTGCTGCGGCACGGAAATCGCCGGAAGCGTGTCTTTAGTTTTGTTAATGTGTTGACATATGCTTCTGAATTAATGGCACCGCCTCTTGCATCACATCAATGAGAATCACACCTTCACAGTCCAAGGACACGGTGATCATAACTTTACCGGTGAAAGTAGTTGCTTTGAATTTTTTCTTCTGTGGGGAGTAGGAATGGCGCCATTCCACCGACTGTCGTTTTGCTTTGGGCTCAAAACGGCTGACTCAGGTTTCATCACATGGCACCATCCAGGACAAGAAGGCCTCCCCCTCACCTTTAAAACGTTGCAACAAATCAGGACAAATGTTTCTTCTGTGCTATTTCTAATCCACCGTCAGACACTGTGGGACCCATCTTGCACACACTTTTGAATATCCAAGACTGCGGATAATTACATCCACACTTCCTTTGCTGATTGACAGATGCAGCCCCAATGGCCGAGCCGTAACGCATCTGTCTTCGCGAATGACATCAGCTCCCTGTAACATGTCAGGTGTGACAACCGGGGATGGTCTCCCCGACCGCTACAGATCGTGGAGCTCCACCGAACCGCCTTTTGATTACCTTACCCTTTGTGCCCAGCACCTAACTGTATTTCTGTCGACAGCAGATGCTCCATAGACTTTGCACAAGCGTTTGTGAATATTCCCTACAGTTTATTTCTCTGCAGTGAGAAAGACAATTACAGCACGTTGATGGTAACGTACATCACCTATAGACGCCATTTTGAAACTGTCCTGCAGCTGCTCTATCTGTCGGAAATGACGGAAACTTGGCGCGCTCATTCAGGAGACTTCAAATAATATAGGTGTAACTTTTCGCATTCGTTGCACTGTTTTCGGCTGAGAAAAAATTCCATGCATGACTTTCTGGGCAACCCTCGTAATTTACGGCCTCCCTGTAATTTTTACATGCCGAGAACAGTCGGTATTCTAGTTTGCAAATAGAACAGAAGGCTTTGAAACAATTAGCTTTCACAGGACAAATCCAGGAATATGTTTCTTCCAAACATAAACGGTAAACACGCATGTTTTTAGTTTTTTCCTTGGGGTGATTTCACAATATATCCATCGTTACATATTGAAACAAGAAGTCACGAAGTCCGAATCTGACCACAATAATGCCCACGTCCTCTAGCTTAGCGTAATGCAGTCTGCAGAGCAGACTCGTAATGTAAGCGCTGTTGCCGGTTTACTTGTTTACCAAAGGACCAGGGATTGTAAGGAAAGCTGTGCCGTGTCAGGCGAAACAAATTTTTTAAAGTACCATTTCAAAAGTTAGAAAAATACGAGATAAATTCGAAATAATATGGGACACGGGATCTGACAAAAAAGCCAAAATACGGAATTTAGCGGGTGGGACAGCTAACATCTGGTGCCATATATCTGCGAAAACCTACCGAAGGTTTATCGAATTTATGCCATGGAGAATCACTACTGTATTGCGTTCCAGATGTGGGCCAACATATTATTAAGCGGGAGGTTATAAAGTTTGGCTCATCGTTGTGTGATCCTCATCCTACACGCTACTGCCGCTCGTGTTTCGCAGTTATTGTAATCATTATTTAGACTCACAGTTCATTAATGAATAGGCTCCTTTTATAATTACTTATCTGTACACAACGAAACCAAATACCACATTACAGTATTTAACTATGAAAAAAATTAAACAATGTAATCTAGAGAAGGGAGGAAGAGCAATGGGAAGGAGAGAACAAGAATGAGGGTAGAGTATGGGTTAGAGAGAGAGAAGCAAGAGACTATGTAACAAAAGAAAGAAGTTTTATTCAGTGTAAATAGACTGCAAGTAATAGTTGGTTGGTTGGTTGTTTGGGGAAGGAGACCAGACAGCGTGGTCATCGGTCTCATCGGTTTAGGGAAGGAAGTCGGCCGTGCCCTTTCAGAGGAACCATCCCGGCATTTGCCTGGAGTGATTTAGGAAAATCACGGAAAACCTAAATCAAGATGGCCGGACGCGGGATTGAACCGTCGTCCTCCCGAATGCAAGTAATAGTAAACAGAAGGAAGAGAAAGTAATGAGATAATGATTGGCGTAAGTAGCAACTGTTTAAAATTATGCTATTGTTTTATCTCCTTGTTTTGAAGGCCAATGCACTGAACGAAATCCGAGACTTCGTATCTAGAACATTTCAGCACTCTCTGCACTCGACATCAGACTCAGGAAATGTGGTTTATTTACTTCTTGTAGATGTTCACACTGGTCAGCGTGTCTCACAAGCAGGTTGTCATCCATCGGAGGTGACAGTCGTACTTTCCACTGTCTAGCACCGCAGATCCTGCTGATGTGCTGTCTTCCTTTCTTTTAGTGAAGCACGCAACAAGCTGCAAACGGTAGTACTCATCTGGAACTCTGTAGTCCACGTTCCTGGTACCGACTGCGGGCATCATAAGCTCAGTGTCAAGTGCTGACGTGAGTCGTCGTTTCTTTGCATTATTTCCTCTAGTGCTGAGTCTATAGCGATACAGCGCTGTTAGCCATTATCAGGCTTCATGTTCTCTTACTCTGTGAAGATCAAGATATCTAAATAGCTCTCTATTTGAAATATGTGACGTGGTCTGGCCAGAACAGCACATGCTTCTCTTTCAGGCGTAATATCATTCAAACTAGGATCTGCTCCCCTCTGAAATGGCAGTGCTGAAGACGGAGTCGTTTCATGTCTGCCTTTGCGGAGTCGCGCAATGCAGGAAACATTAGCCGTAGCAGTGCGTCCTCGCCACTGGTTGTCTCAGCCCTGTTGCTGTACGCAACAGGTTAGTCAGAGTTGGGGGAGTCGCTGATATCCCTGTGTGAATCGATTTACCGAGGGTCCACTGACCTACATCAGCCGAGTTGGCTCGTTTTGCTCCCTGGGGGCGAGACGGGTAGCTTGGTGCATGGAAAAAGACAACAGTAGAATGGTAGCTTTTGTTTAGCACTGGGGCTGTGGCTGGCAGCATCAGTCTAATGAAAAGCAAAGCCCTCATCAGTGTCTTCCTTCCGTCTCGGCAGTGCCGCAGCATATCCTCGGTGAGACGCCCACAATCTAATTCTGACTCCCTCCCACATACAAAAATAAACAGACACCAGATACCAATGGAGGTGACGCAGCGCTTAAAACACTGGAGTCGTACTCGAAAGGAGCAGCATTCCGATCCCAGAATATCTGAACTTGTAAGCCAATACTAGAACGTCAAAAATGGTTCAAACGGCTCTGAGCACTATGGGACTTAACATCTATGGTCATCAGTTCCCTAGAACTTAGAACTACTTAAACCTAACTAACCTAAGGACATCACACAACACCCAGTCATCACGAGGCAGAGAAAATCCCTGACCCCGTCGGGAATCGAACCCGGGAACCCGGGCGCGGGGAGCGAGAACGCTACCGCACGACCACGAGCTGCGGACTAGAACGTCACTTTTGTCATCTACATCTTCATAGATACTCCGCAAGCCACCGTAAGATGTGTGGCGGATCAAACAAACGCTTCTAATGTTGATCGTATCGTGAGTAAATGTTTCCCTAAACCAAGCAAATTTTGCCCAGGATAGTGTTAACTAATCTGTAAATAAGAAATGGAACCACTCACATGAATTATATTACTGGATACCAACATTGGTCTCTCCAAAGTCGCAGAAAATAAAATTTCAAGAGTCTTAAAAAGAAGCTCGTAGAGTCACTAATACTCCCCATACTTGACTATGCTGATGCCGTTTTCCAAGGACTTTCACATGAGAGCTCATGCAGGCTACAACTGGCTATGAATGCTTGTGTGCTATACATCCGAGACGTGCAATGTTCCGACGAATCACTCCTGGATACTAACAATTGTCATGCACTGCCTCTTATTTATCTTAAACTCTTACACTACTATTTGAACAGCGTAGCAGAAACACTCTTTCTCTACAAAGTATAATCCTTTCTGTACAATCAAATAACACTGTCGTGTTCTCTAAAGCACTTTCTGCATGAGAAACGCGACTGTGGAACAATCCTCCCGAAAATGCCAGAGAAATTAAATTGCTACCAAACTTCAAAAGACAGTTAATGGGCCACTCTTCTATCACATCTGGCATCTCCCCCATATACCAGTGTGCATCTAATTCTCGTCTCAACCTTTGCCTACCCGATGTCGGCAGCGTTCTTAATTTAAATTCTGGACCTCCTATTAGCCACTGTTACTGTCATTTCTGTCTTCTCCTCTTTCTTTATCCTTTCCTCTTCTACAATGCTAAACGTTGATTCAAATCTCCTAAACTAATCCTTATCATTCTTAATGTTCTTTACCACTACCATCATCATCATCATTATTTAGTGTAAGTTACTATCGTTATTAGTGCTTATTATTGTCGTTATTACGATTATTATTATTATTCCTATCAATGTTTTTGTAATGTCTTTGGTATGTGTTGTACCTGGTAAGATGTAGGAGAGTGCTTTAAGGCCCTAATCTGGTTAGGCTAAACAATCAATAAGTAAATAAAATGAATAAATAACAGATCTTTAACAGAGGAGTAAGAGTTCCATACCTGAGACTTTTCTTAGATGTTTAACGCACACATGGAGAGGCCTTAGCGACCGTTTCGTCCAGTAATTACAAAGAAAGAATGTCGAATTACTGAGCTGATACAAAATCCAGTAACAGATTCGAAGGGGAAATTACGGAACTACTGACTGCAATTACGAGTCGATTGAGCACGTATTAAATGAATTGGAATACTTAATATCCGAAGTTCTTCTAAAAAATCAATTTCGCTCTGGATTCTGCTACCTACCGATGTATTGAAGTATAGTATCATCCGATGATAAGGTCAGATTAATTTTGAGATCCGCCAAGCAAATTATTAAAGACAAAGTCCCAAGGTGGCGTAGACCTTTGAAGGAAAAAAAGAGACGTTTAGTTAAAATTGGCTTCGTGGCCACGCTGGCACAAAAAAAACTTCTTTTCTCAGCGTGTTCGAGTGGCAATCACTTCAGAACGGACAAATTCTCCCCACCTCACTGCACAAAAAGCAGAAAGGAGGTTAGCGCGGAGTTGGAACACTTGTACGGAATGACACTTGTACTGAACCTGGAATAAATTAGTTTCCATAGGTACAGGAACGATAAGAAGTCTAGCAGTGTAGCAAACGTGATATAGTTACGAGACGTCTTTAGACGGAGGAACAATGAATGGACGTAATTACTTGTCATTTCCTTGCGTTTCCACTACAACGATTTTGGGTTCGGTGTCCACCCATACAGATTTTTATTCATAGAATATTTAAATGAGAATGCTGCAATGATTCCCTAGAAGAGGCATAGTCTTTGAGATAGTCTTCTCGGTCCTCATTAACGAATATTTTACAAATTGGAAAAGACATTTTTCCAAGGAAAACTACGAGTAGATAGTCTCATTTCGTCCCTCATTAAACTTATTTACAAGACAACCAATGAGTACGACGTGCATTAAATTACTTTTCAATATTTGCATAACTTTCAATGGTTGTGACGTTTTCTTCTTCATTGTGATTTTTGTGCTTATTTTAAGTTACCGTCAATCTGTAGTTTTTTCAAGCTTTTGCGGTAGTCGTCTCAGTCTTAGTTGATGACTTCTTCCTGCTTTTCCCCTCGAAATTTCAAATTAATCGGTCAAACTGATGACCGTCATGCTCTGCGTCAGCTCAATGATTTTTTACTCATGAGTAAACATGGGGATGGACTTTTGATATTAATGTGTTTATCCTTCGGTTTCATCCTTCAGAGACGTCGTTGGTGCGATGGCGCCTTGCACTGCAGTTGCACGTGTCTCTTGGCACATTATCGTTATCGAACCACTGGTTAAGAAACGGTCCGGAAGCTTCTGGTTTTCAGGCGTGTTCTCCTGAATAGACAGCCAATTATCTTCCAAAATTTCCAGGGGAAGAGCTGAACGTATTCTTATGTAACATTGTATTTCTTCGTGTTCCTTATAGGCAGAAACAAGACCGCAGTATTGAACTTGTCTCGAAAAAGTTGATTAAAACGAAAATTGCAACACATAATCTCTGTTTCAGGACACTAACTTCTAGCTGATTGGATAACAGAAATTTCTGTGTCTATCATGAGAGAAGCAAGTTTCCATCCAACACCTACGATAGGTGTGAAGTCAACTCTCCAAACTATTTGTTCGAACTATTGAACGCTCTATCCAGAAATAATCATTCACAGCTTGATAAACATGGTTTTCCCTTTTCGCTGGCAGACACTAATATTCTCTCATTCGGTCCCCTGTTATCTGCAAATAAAAAGCTGCTGCTGCCGTCATTCAATAGTAAATTATTTTCTCGAAAGAATATTCCTCCATAATCGGTCTGCTCTTGCATAGATCCCTCGTATTCTCTCCTAATGCACTGCAGTTAGTGTTCCGGACTCCTATGAGATGGTAATGACGTCACTAAGTCGTGGGCTCAACTGAAGCCCTACTTCCTCAAGCTAAGTTGAGGGACCTTGTAGCGTCTGTTTCTTTTGCACGTTTTCATGGACTTACAAAATGTTTTCGCACTGCATTTACTGCTTCATCTGGAATAGAAACGTGGCTACCTTCTCCTAAAACTAATTTTTAACAGATGGTCTTCCTTTACATCTGTACTTTATAACGTTTACACAACGCTAGTAAGTTTCATTTTCTTTTCTGATATAGTCCACTATTTACGGATTCCCGTTGTAAATGAATAAAGGCTTCCTTTTGGTAGTCTCGGAAAATTCCGTCTTTACCAAACTCCATCTTCATCACAATTAGAACGCGGAACAATACTTTCCAGAGATCAACTGCGTTACTGAACTCTTGGAGAAAGCTACACACTACAGTTATTATAATTATTTCGTTTTTATCAATGAGTATTTTTTCTTATTGATTAAAACAAATAAATTTTTTAGATAAAATTTATTTCTTTCGGCAGAAATATAATTTAAAACATGTACAAAAACATCAAACATCATTGTCCGAGTGGAACAGACAAAAAAAAAAAAAAAAATAACAGATGGCCAAAGTTTTAGAAGACCAGTCGCAGGTCAGCTCAGTGTTGAAAATTGTTAAACCTACTTTGTCAGCATCAAGTATTCAGAACATACCAGACCAAAATAACACAGAAGAAGATGTAAGATTTTCTGTCCGAGACTGCATTTGAAGGTAACGAAAAAACTTACTGAAGTAACAAAGGTCAAGTAGCAGTCAGAGAGAACACTCACGAAGAAAATGAAGAGCTCTAACAAACTGTAGAAAACCTTGTAGATAATTGTAACGTGAATGAAAATAGATGGGAAGACAGTGAAAAAGATGAAGAGGGTGCGACTGAAGAAGAAACCACAGAAAGTAGTAGTAACATCTTGCTTTGTGACATCTATCAGTGGCCTTACCTGTTCCAGAACATCTCAGGTTCAAATGGCTCTAAGCATTATGGGACTTAACATCTGAGGTAATCAGTCCCCTAGACTTAGAACTACTTAAACCTAACTAACCTAAGGACATCAGACACATCGATGTCCGAGGCAGGATTCGAACCTGCGACCGTAGCAGCAGCTCGGTTTCGGGCTGAAGCGCCTACAACCGCTCGGCCACCACGGCCAGCAACATGTAAGTGTTGACTTAATTAAACCAAGGAGTGAAGTATTCCAAAACATATGTGGGCTGTTTGTTTCTGTTAACAGCCAAGTGATAATTATAAGATGAAAGGTGCAAACCGACAGCTTGCGTCCGGCCAGTTGTATGTCACTCAGTCAAACGGTAAGAAAACTGCGATAACCTGGATAGCATTCTAACCTAAAAGCCAAAATTTTTCTATGGACTCTTTAGCACAGATGCAAGTTTGAATAGTGTATCTATATTTGTTGCTTGTTTTCAAGCTTGGTGGAAATTTAGTCCGAAAGTTTACAACCACGAAACACCAGAGAAACATCAAACATGTTTTGGAAAATCTTTAAGAACAAGTTTAATTGCCAATAAAACATCTGATCATATTACACAGACAGCATCTAAGACAGAAAATTGAGAGGCATTTTGATAGGACTGCTAGACGTCACTGTTCTGGGCTGAACAAAATTTTCCATTTCGTGGCCACAGAGAGCATATTCTGACAGAAAACAAAAGAAATTTTCTGCAACTGAATACGTTCTTATTTAAATACGACGCAGTTCGAAGGGAAAAAATGATCAAACTAAAAGAATCAGCTCAGTCACACCCGGGCAAAATATTTTCAAGTTATTTATCCCTCAGTACACAAAAAACCGAGTTTCTTTCATTTCTGGTTGGAATTGTTCGGGGAAAAATTTGAAATAATATAAAATATTAAGTATTTTCTGTGTCATCTCACACAACGCTTCGGACATCTTGCACATAGATGAAATCAGTGAAATCATTAGTTACATTCAGATAGAAAACGAAATAGCAGGAGTGAACTCCAGGTTACATTCAGCAAACAGGGAAGATATTTTACAAGTTACAGAGCAGAGTGGTCTGGGTATAACAATGTGCCGAGGATGGGGATACGACAACGCTTCTACAACGGTTGGAATACTGTCAGGAGTGCAAACAAGGAATTTGTAATAATTTTAAAAGATACAGCAATCAGCCACTGGTTGCAGTATTTATTAAAGTAACATAATCCACAGTCATGGTGCTCAGCAGCCGTAAAACGGATACATTATTGTTAAGAATTTGTAAGCTTAACCTATAAGTAGGCTGTTTAGGTTTTTTTATCGGTAACGCCACGTAGCGCTTTGTATGAAAATCACTAAACGCAAATAACGTAAGAGGTTTTCCAGGACAGTAATTCATAAATTTTTCGAAGGGGACGATTCAAATCTTACGGCGTTGTTTGTACCCTGTGCAAAAAATGGTTCAAATGGCTCTGAGCACTATGGGACTTATCATCTGTGGTCATCAGTCCCCTAGAACTTAGAACTACTTAAACCTAACTAACCTAAGGACATCACACACATCCATGCCCGAGGCAGGATTCGAACCTGCAACTGTAGCGGTCACGCGGTTCCAGACTAAAGCGCCTAGAAGCGCACGGCCACACCGGCCGGCCCTAGAGAGGGGCAGCAGCCTTCTCAGTAGTTGCAAGGGCAACAGTCTGGATGATTGACTAATCTGGCCTTGTAACATCAACCAAAAACATTCTTGCTCTGTTGGTACTGCGAACGGCTGAAAGCAAGGGGAAACTACAGCCGTAATTTTTCCCGAGGGCATGCAGCTTTACTATATGGTTAAATGATGATGGCGTCCTATTGGCTGTACCCTGTGCAAACCACTGTGTTACAAGAAGGCAACTATGCTCAAAGTATTTACAGGTTTTTGTAGTCAGCTTCGGGTTGTGTGTTACTATGAGGAGAAACCTAAAGCTCTTTTTGAAAGACGAGAGAAATTACCCTGTTGACAAAGTATATCTTTTAGCGAACGACACATGTCAGGCGATGGAAATTCTTGTGGAAAAAGTAGAAATATCAAGCTGGAAACGAGACACTGACTTTGCACCAGGAACTGAGAAGGTCAATGTTAGGGTACGCCGACAGGTTTCTACAAGAAATCTGTACACGTTGCAAAACCATGATACGTATATCAGATCGTTTTTCAGTTTCAGGTCGCAGAAATCTGATTAAAATATCAAAAACGAAACTTCCCTAGACTGTACAAAGTTTAGTTGAGAGTTACGACGGGACTTCTGAAGATGGTATACTTGCAGAAATTTCATGTCTGAAAAGAATTCTGAAAGCTACCAAAGTTCATAAAAAATTATTTGGTTGGACATCTTTAAGAGTCAAATTCGTAGTTGACTATGAGTTTTCCGCATCTGTTACGAACCTCATTTTCGTGGCAAGACTTTTCCTAACTTTGTGTGTTTCGGTTGCGTCATGTGAGGGGAGTTTTTCAAAACTCGTAATAATTAAGAATTATCTGGGTTCACTTTGAGTCAAGCGGGTCTCTCTACTTCAGCAGTTTTGTCAATCGAAAAAAGTGTAGCTAAATGTATCCATTTTCATAACGCACTTTTAAAAAAGTTCACAAAAAGTTGGAAAGAAGATCTACATAACCAAATTACCTATCAATAAAAAGATATTTGGTTATTTGTACTGCTTGATTGATAATAATCAGTTAATCAATGTTATTTATAAAAAATTGTTTTATTTATTTGTTTCCATTCATAGAAACAATTTACGAGTGAAAATTAGTAAACATTATATTCTACTTACTTAACCAATCGTATCAAAAAATGTTCACCCCCAAAAAACTAATCAGTGTTTTTGTAGGGGTGCTGCGAATTGGGTTCGGGGGACGGGGGAGATGGGTTCAGTTAAAACACCATACCGTGTGGCAAAATACCTAGCTTCGGCGCTGCACACAGTGCTCCCTGGCCTTCGCAAAATCCAGTGTCCTTTTCCCTTGTAGCTTCCTCCCTACGAATTCTGCACCAGAACGCATATTACCAGTATAATACAAATTATTTAATGATGTATCTTTCATAAACGTTATAGGAGACGTTGCACGTGCGTTATCAGAACGAGAGAAGCAAAACTAAGTGGTAGATTCTGTGTTAATTGCTACATTGGGCTCGCTGCTTTTAATGTTATTCATGACTGTACAAATTTATAGTATAAAAATCTATACCACTATCAAAATTTTTTGGTAAGAGTGTGTGTACCGTTTCTTCTTTATAGGAAATTATCTCCTCTTTCTACTCGGGCATTCAGGTTGGCGATGTCTCTAATGGTTCTCGTCTAATTTCTTTTCTTCTTCGATGGGAGAAGGGCCACGTGCCAACTTCAGTTTCTTATTCGTTGTTCTCTGCTTCCAGTACTCTTTCGTCTGTACGCTGTGCTTTTTCTTCCTGTTTTCTGAGCACTTAGAATCCTTCCTTATTCAATACTTTGTAGCTTAACATTTCTCTGTCACTTTTTTCTTCAGTTCCGATGTTTTTTGTTTCCAAAATCCTTTTTTTGCGTCGTGAATCCAAATTGTTCTTGCCTTCTTATCCCAAAAATATTTGAAGATCTATTTGGTTAATGTACTGTCTTGCATTCGATGTAAATGTCAAAAAAACTGCCAGTCTTAATTTTCTCATTACTTTTGATGTGCTTTATACGTTTCGATAAATTTCATCATTACTACATAATTTTCAAACTTCCACAGTTTTTCGTGGCCCTAATATTTTCCTAATGATTCGCCTTTTTGGTATGTCTAATTTATCCAAGCTATAGTTTAATGCTAGACATTCTCTTGCATATAGACATTCTGGCTTCACTGATGTATTGTGATACCTTACTTTTGAATTTCTAGACAGGTACTTTTGCTGTAAAAGTATTTGGTTTTTTTTTTTTTTTTTTTTTTTTTTTTTTTTTTTTTTTTTTTTTTGAGAAATATCTACATGATGTAGCTGAAATTCTCCCAACATTGGGCTTGGAGAAATTCATAGTTTGGCTTTTCTTGGGAGTTTCTTGAAGAGGGCCGAAAGTAATTTCAAGTGAGAATTTTGACGTAGACTGACCAGACTCATATCACTTCTGTTGGTTCTTTTGTGGGCTGGGTAACGCCCTGTTATGTTTCTAAATTTGTTTTCTCTACCTATTTGACCATGTCAGTATGTTTCTAAGGGTTACTTTATTACAGACTAATTAATTTTTCTATTACGACACTTTGTGTCTTAGGACCAGTCTAGTACATCGTATAGCAATTCTGACAAGTAAACTTTTGAGCATCACGTATCGAACGATACCCTGATGGATAAAAAGCGGTGAGTGTTACTGGATTTCACAAGTGCTACCGCATTTACCCATTTTTCATTGAGAATAGTCCGTCCCCGGTAGCAGAGTGGTCAGCGCGACGGACTGTCAATCCTAAGGGCCAGGGTTCGATTCCCGGCTGGGTCGGCGATTTTCTCCGCTCAGGGACTGGGTGTTATGTTGTCCTAATCATCATCATTTCATACCCATCGACGCACAGGTTGCCGAAGTGGCGTCAACTCTAAAAACTTTCACCAGGCGAGCGGTCTACCCGACGGGAGGCCCTCGTCACACGCCGTCATCATCATAATTGAGAGCATATGTTAATACAACTGGCGTTGCGGGAAGCGGTCATCGCCAGTGATTTTTTTCCGCATCTTCTGTGGACCAGTGTACGTGCTTATTATGTCGCATATCGGTAACATACCTTCATCATATACAACCGAAACGTGTATAACTTATTATGCTCCAACATATTACGCGTGTTCAGGACAAGTTCACATTTTAAATACATTTCTGATCACTAAGCCAATATATCATACTGATGTCATTAGCGGCTAGGCTGCTCAGACGACCCGATTTTGCCGGGACAACCCCAGTTTTCACATGAATGACACATATTTGTCACGGTTTTTAATCAGGAAACAAAATGCGTGAAATAATATTTCTCATCTAATTATATATTTGTGAAAAACAAGTTTCCCAAAAGTAGAACGTCATAGAAATATATATTTTCACAATACCCCCTACAGACCTACCGTATTTGGTTTAACTCCTCTTACGCCTAAAGAAACAGTAAGAAATATGTTGAAAAGAAAAGCAGGTATTACCTACCCTCGCGTCTAACTTGCCGACCTTCCACTTTATGGCCCTCGAGACAAGTAAAACCAAAAACAAAGGAGGTACAAAGGAGCATCTCAAAGAATTTCTCCTAATGGGACTGCAGCCAAACGGAAGTTAATTTTGTGAAGAATGTTAGCGTTGCGGCGTTTGTTAGCAGTGGTTATTGAATATTCTTAAGAGTGTATGCAGTCAATCGAAATCTTAAATTTTAATGTTAAATGTGTAATTTGTATCTGATTATTGATTGGTAATAATACGCTGTTTTTAGAGTTATTAAATTGCATCTAAGAACCTAATACGTGACTAAATATTGCAGAAAATTTATCCAGGCCATTACAATGAAAAAGTGTATCAGTCTTTTTCATTTTTGAAGAAAAAGATTTTATTTTTGTGTAATGTGCGTACACGTTACCTCCTCACAATTCACAAAATAGTGATACATTCTTGCTATGGGTTCTATTAGCCGCTGTATCGTCATAAGTCTATTATCGATTTCAAAATATTACAGATGACAAGAAAGGTAAGCGTTAATGTGGTAATGAAGTTAGGTAGCACGAGCGTCGCGGTTTTTTATCTTTGAAATCTGGTCAGCCTGGTATCGGCTCGTAACCATACATTCGCAACCTTCTCGTAAATGACTTCTGCAGATCTATGTTCTCTGGAACGGTTTCGCTTATTTTGTCGGTGCGTGTTTACACGTGTCAGTTTTCGCTATTAGTGATAATACACCCTGTATAATCAGGTTTCCGTTGTTTTACAACTAGTCATTCTGTTCGAACTATTTGTACTTGTATAAAAGAAATTTTTCAATCGACCATGGAGGACGATTTGATGCTGTGCAACAGATTAACATGAAGAAAGACAAGCTTGCTGTTTGAAATAAAACCTCGTCAAAAAGTTTGATGTGTTTTGTTACAAAACAGCGCCACTATAAATGATGATGAAAAGCGTCTTGTTCCTGAGGAACGTTTGCTGGTTATCAGTGTAATCATCATAACAATTCCTTCAGTTCGATGGATTGCACTGATGTGATCAGAAAACTGTTCGAGACGAAATTTACCTGTTCCAGAACATAGTGTGAATCCATAATAGTAAACTTGTTGGCCCCCATACGAATTGCACGAAAATTGTGAGGAGCTCAAAAATGCGAAATACATTTCAGTAATGCTGCTGCAGAAAGAGCGTATTCTACTACAAATGCTTTATGGTGTGATGGAGAGAATAGGTTTAGTGTGGATACTGTAAAGGAAATAACTATAAGACACTCCTTTTCAGGATACTTCATGTGCTGATTTTTATAACATTCCGTTTGAAAATATCAGGCCCCTGGGCGATATACACTCTTCTGCAAAACCTAATTAAAAGGTTTTGTTTCAGACCTATGCAGGTAATAGTCATTGTTTACTCTAGTTCAAGGCATCATTACGTTGAAGTGGTATATTGTGTTTGCACGTGACAACAATAAAACAATAAAATACTTACTCGATTAGTAATGCACGGTATTTTGATGTTTTTAGTGCGAGTTTTAGCAACAATTTGTGTAGTTGTAGTAAAAACCAAGTATTTTAAAATATATTTGCTACATAAATATGCAGGGCAAACATTAACAAAATCGACAAACTGCAGGGACAGATTACTGACTGGAAATGGAGAAAAAAGGTCCTATGAACATTTGTCCGGAAATGTTGGATGGCACTGGCGAATGAAAGTTCTTGTCACCACGTGCCGTAGCCGGCCGGAGTGGCCGAGCGGTTCTAGGCGCTTCAGTCTGGAACCGCGCGATCGCTACGGTCGCAGGTTCGAATCCTGCCTCGGGGATGGATGTGTGTGATGTCCTTAGGTTAGTTAGGTTTAAGTAGTTCTAAGTTCTAGGGGACTTATGACCACAGCAGTTGAGTCCCATAGCGCTCAGAGCCATTTGAACCATTTTTTTTTGTTAGTAATAATATGTACTGTAACTGATGAAAATTCAATATCAGCATCCGACAATAGCTACGACGGTAAGTCCAGTCGCAACGTTAGCATATGACATTATTGTGATGAAACGTTTAACTAGAAAGCAATTGAAAGCAGTCAATAAATAGCAGAGGTGTGTTTCTTTAAACTGTTCGCAGGAGACTGTTCACGGAAGTACGCTCTGGCTTCTGTGTCAGAATAATTGATCGCTTCTTCATAAACATTTTGGCGTTTATCGCTCAGTTTTCAGCCACAATATAATATTCGTATACATAACAAAGTTGACATTTTCATCACGCTGGCGAGGTGCAACACACCAATGGTCGTCATACGATGTAACCAAAAGAGGAGCTTGAAGCTCTGGGCGCACGGTACGCAAAATAAAACAGGTGGGGTTTACTAAAATTAAATCGTGGCGTCTGACTACCCCAACAGGGAGTCAGGGTATCCCAGTCACCACTCGCTATAGTAAGCAAATTGAACTAGTTTAATATTAATTACGAGATATAACTTCTAATCGCTTTTGCGCTGTTTGCCACTTTCAGCAGTTGACAATATTATGTATTTCGCAGTGGAAAATATTCCTGTTCTTTCATTTTGTTAGTCTGCTATCACTCGGAATCTCATTGTCAAAAAACGACGGGGTGCACGGCAATCCAAATTTTTAACACAAGAAGCTGGTTGGTCACTGGATCTCCGAGTGTGCCCCTCTGTTTTGTAGGTAGCTGCAGAGAGAAACCCTCTCCGGTGAGACAAAAAGGACAGAAAGTGAGTGTGGACTTTCAGGCATGTGTCATAAGCAGACATCAGTCTCCAACTAATTACAGCTGGAAACAGTAAATAGGGCCGCAGCTGAACAGCCCGATATTTGGCCGAAGAACACAAATTCCGTAATTTGTAACTATTTTTTGCCCCCTTTTTCGTCTTTCCTCACGATAATAACAAAATACATTTAATCGGGAGACTGTTTACACACAGTTGTCCTCGCAACTTGAACAGCTGTCAAAGATAGTCATGACTGGCGAGGCTTAAAATCATCTGAGAATGATGCTGCAAAACTAAATAAGTCAGTCAATAAAGCAATATTACTTTTCTGAAAAATAAAAGTTATTAACACACCCCTTAGTAGACCTTCACAATATCTGGCGCATTTATTAATTTAAATAGTTCGGTTCTGTGTTGAAAGAGCCTCTGCAACAACCATACGAAATACCATATCTTGTATTACAGTCAAATATTCTACAGTCCTATTCAGTGCCTTAAGTCTGGCTTTTGAAGAACGTAGAGGTAATGGGACTAGCTTTTAACTCCGTACCAAAACCTTTGCGGAAGCTTGTGAATTTATCCCGAGTCCTCACGAAACATGAACAGAGTGCAGCCTACTCGCATTATCAGTGTACCCCAGGCAGAAACACTTTCGTGATGGTGGTATTACATTCGTATATTTATAAATACGGTGCAGGAATCTTGTCGAAAAGCACGCTGTGAGGCGCTTGAAAATCTGCTTTATTTTACGTCCACTTAATGCGGATTCAAGAGGCAACAGGTTCTCTGCAACTCGACGTAGCGGCAACATTGTAGAACATGGTTCAGAAATCAATAAGTAACATTAGTACGCAAGCACGGATTGGGCAGTTTATGGCTCCACCTGACCACCAATCAGAGAATGAGCTACCTGCTGCCTTCTCCCCTCTCTGACACATCCCCACCTCGCCTACACAGAAGCCGAAAGTTTGTTCTTTCTCTCTCTCCTTCTCCCCTCTCTCCTAACCCCTTCTATTCCAACCCCTTCTCTCCCCCCTCTCTCCCACCCCCTTCTCTCTCACCCCCTTCTTTCCCTGCCCCTCTCGCCCTTCCCCCTCTCTTTCACCCCCACCCTCTTGTCTCCCATCCCTCTCTCTCTCTCTCTCTCTCTCTCTCTCTCTCTCTCTGGAGCAGAGCTGTCGACAGGTGGCAGCGCGCAACAGCTGTGGATTGTGAAGCAATCGATCAGCCACTTCGGGTCCATCACGCTGTTGCTCATAAAATAACAGTACAGTATATTTGGCCGCAGTTATCTCATGTATTGATAAGACAGAGCTTCAAAGACAGAACACTAGCTTCGAACTGAATGTCTTGAATACACATGATGTGAACATGAACAGCAGAGATAGATTTCGGGATTTCAGTGTTATCATAATTAGCTTTAAAATGATCATCTTCAATTCTCAGCAGCAGAAAAGGGTACCAAAAACCAGTATGAGGTCAGGAAACATCGAAGTTGGAAGAGAAAAACCAGTATTTTGGATCAGTTTTCATTAGCAAAATTTAGAAGGAATTTGCTCAAACTAAACATTTACTGCTGCAGAAACAATGCTTCATCGACAGCAAGCTGTGTTTAAGACATCAGGTTGAAGTTCTTTTTTCCTGTAAGATTTCTTATTGAAACCCTTTCGCAAACTCTCATTTATTACAGAGACAAAATCAGTCTATTATATACTATATATGAAAAAATATTTTTCCACTTATATCAAAAAATTTTTGCTGGAGCAAAGAATTACGCGAAACATAAATCATTAGGGATGATGGGCAAGCATTGAACAGTATCGTCCGGTCAAATGAATCACACAAACGTGAAGCATTCATAATATCCCTACTTGATAGCTGCATCCGACCCATGTATACCTTGACAGAAGTGTAATTTTTATACAAGGCATGTACACATAATTGTTTTTAGGTACTGAACTATCTGCAAAAATTTACAAAAAACATTGTTTTTTATACTTGTTGTACCAACATCTGGATTTGAAAATCCTTAGCTTAGCGTAGAAAGCTGCCAAATACCGATGATTTAAAAAGAACTGTACCGTTCGAATTACATATCTTTCCGTTACTTATTTGTTTGCTCTAAATATACACAAAACGCAAGTAAACGAAGAGAAAAGCGCACAGCAGTCTTCAAGAACTTGACATTAACTACGAAACGAAGTTAAATATCGATCATTTGCTTTCACTTGGTTATATGCCATCCTTACTCGAGTGTTCCAACTATCTACAGCAGTGTTTGTTTACCTGCGGCCCGAATCAAGTGTTAGTACGGCACGCGGTTCTCAACCACATTTTATAATAATATGCCTCTAGCAACTAACAGCCGAATACAGGAACATCAACTGACGTTAAGAGTGTTTTTAGAGTGTACTTTTCTTGCTTAATAACAAACAACAGTTATTACAGAGACAGTAATATTTTAAGATGTGCTTCATTTTAACTGGCATTGGTAAATTCGGCAGTGAGCTAAGTAAAGTTGGCCACTTATTCAAGAACAGAGCAGTAAGTAGCCTGGCCACTGTAGGGTTGGAGGAAGTGAGAGGGGGAATTTATTAGTGTTTGTCTTCAAGTACTTACACCGACAACTCACGGGCGTCCCCGACTCGCACCTATCAGATGCTACGATATAAATTTTGACCCGGAAGTAACATGTATTTGTGACTACGTATTAGAGAAGCTGTCATCTTGGAATGGGGTACTTATTTGTAGCAAGGTACATTAAATTAATGAAGGCTGTTGTAATACAATGCACTACGTGGAAGAAAATTGACATTTAAATCACTTATCAAACTTTTGTGATGCTCTCTCATATTCGAAAAGTATTTAAATGTAAGTAAAAACACTATTATCAACCAAAGTCATTCACACACTTACTAAAAGCAGCAACACTTCACCACGCATGTACAGTGTTCGCAACTGTTGGCAGCAATCTGAAACAGACCAGTCAGTACGGAGTGTAATGAATGGTGACGACATATAATGATCAGGACTTTGGGACAGCCTGCCAACTTTTCGTGTGTGTACAGCAGAATAATACTATTAACAACAAAAGTGAGCGGTAATTAAAGGAGCGGGATTTGAGCGTTCTTTAAATTATAGAACCAAGGAGCTGTGAGGTCGAGGTTTTATTTCAAATTTTCGGTGTGTATTACTGATGCGTTAATGGCTTGGCACAGAGTTTACCCATCGTTTTGCAGATGCGTATTCCAGCTGTAGTGTATTTAGAGTTACTTTGCATTTGACAGTTAAGCGCATGTACTGTCTAGTATCTGACTGGGCCAATCGTATCTCGCAATCTAGCAGATGAATTATGCATAGTTGCCATCTGGCCGACATGCGCTCTGTTGCACCTGTTGATACCCCGTAACAGGTGGCAATGCAGCGCGTACTTTCGTCGGTCGTCAGGTGCGAAGTAATCTTATTCGCACTGTAATGACAGTACTGTCTCACGTGATAGTGAGAGATTCTGCATTTAGAACATGCAATGACGATTGTAAGCAATCGAATAGTTGCAAATATGTCGGACATAGCCAGAAAAGTATATCGCAATGAACATTAAAACTATTTATACTGAAATTTAATCTGTAATTTTAGAAAACAAGGATCCATATTCAAGAGCAAACACGTAATGGTTTTTAAATGGCCCTTCACATATGAGGGGTATAGAAAAAGATGAGGCTCCTACCCTTTTTGTCATTTGCACTTATTACTGATTGGGCCGTTTCGTGGTGGGAAGTAAGGGCACGTCTCTATTTTAAGCTGAGCTCCATCCATTACTTATTGCTTCCGCACTGCCAAATTTATAGTCAGTCTTTCTCGTTTTATGTTTTTACTTCGTCTTTTTCTGTCTTTATTCAATTTATTCTTACAACTGTTAGGAAACGTATCGTAGCCATTTTTTTATATGTGTATGGTAATATATATGTGAATTGTTACTTTCCTTTATTCTTACATTTTCGCATTTCTTTCGTTAACTGTTCACCTGAAATATCTAATCCGAGTCGTAAATTCCGAATCCTAGCTTTATCCATTACATAATTGTTACTCAGGCACTAGTGTCATTTGTACAAAATACTAAATAGGTTGCAAAGCATGTTCTCCGATATTTCATTCGAAAGGTGGGCTGTTAAAGTTATAAGAGCGCTCTCACTGACAAGACCTGAGTTCCAATCTCCAGCACAAAAACTCGTTAACATTACAGCCGTAAATAAGGAGAAGTGCGGGCGGAGAACACCAAGATCGATCAGCCGCCCCTCAGCCTTGTCTCGTTAGTGTTAGTCGCGCATTTCGGTGCTCCTGAGTGTTCATCGCATTTATTTGAATAAATAAATTCTGTTGTACCGTAAAAAATAGTTTGTAGGAGGAAGATAAGTGAAAAGGACAGAAATTCCCAAGAAAAATGGGAAGTATTATTTTGTTTTATAAGTGGACACAAACTAGGTACCGCTATTTGCTTGATACACAGGGAAACGGTTGCGATAATGAAGGATACTTTTTATTTCGAAACTACACAACTAAGCTAAGTTCATTTACAGTAGCTTTTTCTGTAGAAACAGACGAAAGAATGGAAAAAATTATTCACCAAAAAATCAACAATTCGTCATCAGCAAAATATTTGTTGGGTAAAATGAGGCTGTCACGCAAGCTTCATATGAAGTACGTAGCAAACTTTAAAAAAATTTGAAACCTTTCACTGATGCTGAATTAGTGAAGCACAATAAATAACTCTTTCTCATTCTTTGTTTTTGACACATCTCAAACAGTAGACATGTTGGCTAAAATAAATAAGCTTACACTTTCACAGTCTATGTGAAACTGGCGCATGGAAGGTATTTCAAAATAAATATTCGAGAGAGTAATTAATACCAAATTTGCAGATAGCTGAGACTTGGATGAGATTCCAGGACAGTTATAGATTCGATGCTCAATTTTCGTTTCCTGTGCATTATCGCACAAATTAAGAGATAGCAGAAGACTACTTAGCAATTATAACGATGAGTGGTTGCACAAATTGCAGTGATTTTATGTATGAAATTAAAGAATCTGTAGAAAAGAACGGTTTACCAATGAGCAATTTAATATCAGTGTATACAGATAGCTGTCCGCGAATGATGTGTGTAAATAATCGTTTGATAGCATTGATGAAGAGAGAATGAAATTTACCAGATTTACTTTCCATTCACTGCTTACATCATTAAGGAAGTTTGGCATGTCTAATTTCAAATAACAAACTGAAGGATGTTATGAAAACTGTCGTAAGTGCCATTAATTTCAATCGCGCAGATGAACATAATCACCGGAAACTTAATGTATTGGTGGAGGGATTGCAAAATTGTTACTGTGATGTTGTCCAACATACTGCTCTCCGTTGGCTAAGTAAAACAGAAGTGTTTGAATGGTTTTCAATTTTAATTTCAAAATTATTTTATTGTTACAACAATTCGGTAAAAATTATGCTGAATTTGATAATGATGAATGGTGGAAGATTACAAGTTTTTTGCCCTGTATTACACAAACATTCAAGAAACAAAACCTGGAACTGCAAGGACCAAACAAGACACCTGGGTAAAGGACTAATAAAATATTTACACCTGAAGCCAAGCCTTATTTGTATGTCACTGAACTTGAGGAAAAGATTTACGAATTTGAAGATTAGCTAGTCTAATTTCCCAACAGTTGCTATCCTCTGATCACACTTGACGATCGCCGAAAGTGTGTACCAAGCTATGGCCTCCTAATTTGAAGAATATTTGGAAGAAATATAAAAAAAACTTATTTCTTGACGTTAGAAATCTTGGAGGCTCTTACATTCTCGTAGAGATTTGACGTATTAAACATGATGATCTCAAATTATTTTGCCAATTTGGGCTTCATAAAACTACTTTGTTACATAAAATAACCGAACTTCAACGTGACACGCAGCTTAAAGGTCAGTTTACAGAACATCGTTGAAAGCAAGACTACATGAATTTTGGAGTTGCGTATATAGCAAGACAGCATAAAAATTTACAGAACAGTACACAGTTTATTTTAACACTACATCTTTCAACTTATCTTCGTGGTGCTGCGTTTGCAAAATGAACTAATTGAAAAATCATTACTTTAATCGGATATACAGTCATTTATAAGATGCAGTGAGGATTACATGGATTTCACAGACAAGCAAGTATAGATGAGATAGCCAAATAAGTACGAGCTGACAAATCACATTAACTAGCTGTTCTGTTTCTGTAGTTAAGTTTGCTTTGAAATTAGAATGAATAAAAGTCGAGATTCCAGAACAAACCTGTCGCTTTTTTATATGGCCTTTCGCATGTGAAGGGCATCGGAAATAAAGCTGCTCATCAGCTTTTTGTCCTTTTCAAAATCAGAGATTAGTGGCATTATATTAAAGTTTTTGTGGCCATTTGAATAACGTAAAATTTTTTTGACGATGCGACTGGTTGATCTTGCAGAAAGATACTTCATAGCAACTTCAGGGACAAAATACACTCACTTCAAACTCTTTTTTCATAGTGACTCTATGATCAAATTTTTAATAATTCCCTTCCTTTCATGCACTCTTCACATGCACCTGTCAAGCGACGTGAACATACGCGAATGGTGAACTGTATTTTCACAGGGATGTGGTATACTGGACTCAACTAAACAGTCGCACTGAATTCTTTCTGTTAGTTTACTGAAAACTGATCAGCAGCCCCTTTTGTTACTTTCTACTCTGGCTAACATGGTGGCAGACATTCTGTGAAATTCTGGTAGTGGCCCAAGCTACCACATCAGTTATTCCTGTCATCACCAACACCCGACTCCTGTGACTACAATTGACTAAAATTGTAATTGTTATCAAAACGGCACTCGCAACACTCAACTCCCGTCAATACAACCCTCGAACTCCGACTGTGGTCAATACGACGCGTGGCAATTTGAGCTTATTATGCTCTATAACGGAAGATTTAGATATCATAAAGATGGCTGATCATTGTCAGCAGCTGCACAACAATTTAATTCGATGAAGGAGTCAGGTACAACCACAGTTGCGAATAGTAATTATTTATTTCGTATTGGTTTCCAATATGCATTTTCATTTGTAATTGGTGTAAACATTTAATACTTTCTGAAGGATCGTAACTTACGCATATCCGAACTCCTAAAGAGTAAAAACTTATTTTTAAACTGTTGGCAGTACCTCCGTCGAATCAAAAATGTATTGGAGGAACTATAATATGAGTGAGAAACGTTGGTTGGTTAACTCAGGGGCGAAGCTATGTGCTGGGATAGATTTGTTGTTGTCGGGTGGGAGGACGTGATTGGGGGGGAGGGGATATTTGCTTTTTTGTCTTCCCGTGCTCACAACAGATGAACGTGTGTGCCTTCTACCGACCAGATCTATGGCATAAATTTCAAATGGAAGTAAGATCGATTCGTGAATGCGCATTATAAAGATGGTTACCTTAAAATGTGGTACATATTTCGTGGAGTGTAGCCTTCTGCGAAAGTGAATCGTAGAGATAAGCAATTTAGAAAAGAAGAGTACACAAGTTTGTAAAACGTGGTGCTAGAGAAGAATGTAAGAAATAAGACAGGTAGATCTATTAACTAACGAGGAAGGGCAAAAAATAATGAGTAGAAATTGTGGTACAACTTGACTAACAGAAGGGGTCGGTATCTAGAAATCTTGAGTTTGTTAATGGAAGGAAGTTAAGGGAGTAAAATTTGTAGAGGGGGAGCAAGACTTGAACACAGTAAGCAGCTTCAATCGGATGTAGGTTATAGTAGTTATACAGAGATGAAGAGGACTGCGCAACACAGATTATCGTGGTAAGCTTCAAACCAATCTTCAGACTCACAACTACATTAACAACTACCATCTTAAAACTGAAACAGTTTTGGACCAGTAACGACCTAGGCTACATGTGCACTGAAGCTCAGATAATGACCAGCGTGTTATTACGGTTGTTTTTTATAAGCGGAAGGAATAAGGTAACCAGATGTTTTAGGTGTTTATCACCGCGATAATGACTGATAAATAGAACTTTCTGTGTTACAGCTCGCTGCTGAAATGCTAAACAGTTCAGAATTTGTCGAAATTGATTATAAATTATTAAAGCTTACGATGAAAAATAAAATGCGGCGTATTACAAACTTGATACCTATTATAATGAAGTTTTATAAAGTTTAGACATCTGGAAAGAACAAAGGTTTATAACATATTCCAGTAAACTATGCTACACTGTAAAACGATGACACAACGGCTGGCAAAATATCGTATACATAGTCATTAACAGTGAAAGGTAGAAGCCTTATACTGCGACAGTCGGCGGGGCACTGGCGTATTTCAATAGGTTAAACAGTAAGCCATTAATGGAAACATTACAGAAATTCATCAAAACATGTACCGACTATAAAGATACACTGCCTGAATTTACCTCCTCAGACTAGTCTGGAACGTAATATAAATGAAACTCTTTTACCAACCTGTAATGATGTAATTATGGTTTCATGAAGGAAAATTATGATGAAATTATTCTTCAAACGCTCGAAAAATCGCTGATACTTAATTCCCAGTGCTGCACAATCAGGCCTGTATAATCTTAAACGCTGTAATTATTTTCTGTTCAAAACAAATAACTCTTAATTGAGGACCGTTTAAACAAAACCCTACAAACGCCATAGTTTTCAAAATGTGTTGCTTAACTGATGCTGGTACGTTAATGAGAGCCTCACGATATGGCTAAAAGAATAAAAAAACTGTATATTTGCCGTTGTAAAAGGCGCCTGAATACAGCAAATTTTCACAAACCCCGACATCTCCATTTTTCAAGATTCCACAAAACTCAACTAATCCTTGTTTATACAGCGTAGTTGAAACTCAGAACACAAAAATAAAGCTTAAATTTAGTAGCCATTACGCTGCCTTGAGTTTGTTGTCGGGCAATCTCACAACATTTTACAAGATAAACCAGCTGTCTGCTAAGCGTTTGTTGGAAAACAATGCATATTGTCCCGCTTAATTCTCTTTCATGTTTCACTAAAAAAATTTGTTGCAGTTGTCTTACGCTATTGTTGAAACATAGTTATTAAGATGTTAGAAGATTGAGAATATTCTGAAACAGTTCAGAAGATGAAAGGTACAAGATAAAGCACGGGTGTTCAACGTCAAAAGATAAGAAGTGCACGACTGCAACATCAGAAGATGATCTGAGTATGGATTGTAACCTTGTTGAAATTACAGACGAAACAACATCCAAAGGCGAATATTTATGTTTCAGTGATCTTATTCATCCCAGAGATAGCCTGTATTTGAATAAAACAAAAGTTCAACAGGATAACTTCTTACTACGATTCGTGTAGGCAAATTAGACTTTTGCTGGCCAATAAGCTTGCGCAACGTGAAAATAATTTTAACCTACGTTAGACATCTCAAATAAGACTTAAATGAGTTCGCCATAATTTCTGGCTTGTGTTAAACTTCTGAAGGCGAAAACCACGAAATTTGACTTTTTCAGTTTTTCGCTTGTAACTCGCAAAGATACGTCATAAGGAAAACTTACAAAACTTCAGAATGAAAGAGCATAAGATTTCGCGTAGAATGATCTACTTAAGAGTTAAAATCGGTTCAGAAGTTTACTCACATTCGATCGTGAAAAATTGGCAGTTTTTACCAGTTTGGCAGGAAATGGATTTTGCTCATATTCCAGCGTCTATAACACAGAAACAGTTGTTCCAAAGGAAAAATGTCATGTATGAAAGTTGTTGAGTATCAATTTCTCCGCAAAAAGAACACGTAAATTTTAAAATTCACTCACTTCTTTGGAAAGTTACAAATGAGAATGTGGAAGTATTCGTATCGCTAAAGAAGTAACACGGATGGAAACATGAATATGTTGAGTTCTGTTAAAATTTCTAGTTTCCTTTTTTCTCAGCAAGGAAGATTATTAATGAACTTCAATTATGCCTTCATCAATTCATATCTACATGGATGACCAGATATACATTTTCCAATGTTTTTGAATCAACGACATTGAGTGCAACTAAAAAATAAATATCCTGCAACATTCTATACATGGCGTTTGTTGGGTTTTGTTAAAACGGTCCTCATTTGTTCCTAGAAAAACTGTACGGTGCCGCTAAGGAACGCTTACCAGTGCGAGGTTCGTAACATGTGCTACGTGCTGTGTGGATAAATCGCCCCCGATGATGTTTTTAGAGCAGCTAATATGTTTGGAGAAGACCGTTTGTGTTAAGCGGTGTTCAGGCGGAATGTCATTGGGGGACTGAAGCACCAATTTAGCCGTAAACAAGCAACCTAATTACAAAACTTGTCTCACCACACTGCATATATTGTTTCACAGGTGGTATTGACTATCCACTCCTGAACTTTTTCACAGAGCTAGCTAATATATCGGAGCAAAGGAAGGGGAGTAGGTCCTGAGTTCCGAACCGAACAATACCGACGAGAGTTAGCTGTCACCTGAGAGCAATATCCTCTCAGCAGACACTAATTCTTGTTCGCGCTTATTCTGTAATGAATGTCGTTAAGAGACACTATGTTACTTGCTCTTTGCACTGTTGGCTCTTTTTCTGAGTCACTGATTTCACTGTTCTGTTTGGTTCTTTTTACCTTTCAAGTTCGGCTCGTTATAAATATTATTTGTTATAAGAATGAGGGTATGTAGGTTACGTTATTGTTTATTTACATGTTAGTGCATTATATGACTGTATATCACAGACAATATATTGTGTATACATGCATTACAGATCTTAAATTTCTGCAAAACGAGCGCTTTACTAACTGGTGAACGAACTGTCATTGTAATAATAAAATGAGATTAAACGAGGTGAAAGAAATAAAGCACATAGCGTTAGCAAAAAATAATTTACAAAGACTAAATTATACTGTAACTGCATAAATCCATTACTGCTTTCATCAAATGTAACAAGATCCATCATGTTTCGCCTATGAAACGTCTTATGAATGGAAAGGATTTAAATTTTAGAGCATTATCAGCTATGATGTATCGCCACGCATATCCATTTACGTAGTTCTCAGTAGTAAACGGTGAATTTACAGTATAGTGAGTTGTGAGTCGTATATAGAATCTGTCTGTCAGGGGTATTTAAAACTTACATTGTACATGCAGAATAATCCGATGTGTTCAACCAACTTTCGTAGAAAAAATTGCATGAAAACTAAAGTTCACTCATATGCGAAGGAATTCTAGAAATGTATAAGCGATCTAGAACGCCAGATAAGTTGTAGCTGCTTCGCTGAGGGTGAGCCCAAGCATATGGACCTACAGTGGCCTGCGGGAAATATTCCAGCCAGGCAAACGTGAACGCCGTAGGGAGTGTTTCTACCCTAGAGCCACAGGGTAGGGGCGGCTGACTTTACGGGTGGACAAAAACAGAAAGAATCTGGAAAAAAAAGAGCCTTAATTTTCCCGAACACAAGTGTAAGCGACTGAAGATAATGACATTCCACTCATTTTAATGCTGCCATAGCCACAGTGCATTACGCATTCCAGTGGACTATGCCACACATTAAAACGACGACACAATCGCCGTGGAGGTAAGAAAAATCCACCTAAAATAGTTCAGTAGATATGACGTCATTAAAATGACGTGCTTGAAGAACTTCCGCATCATGCTTGACGTTTAAATTTATTACTCATTTGCTACTAACTCTATTCGCAACACATTTCGCAGGCGTTGTTTACAGCTGAAGAGAAATATGAAAATCTTATAATGGTGACTGTATCCTTCGATTTAAATTGTATATCGAGTAAATTACGACGTTCTCAAATTTGTGAGAGTGTGCTGCCGTTGAATTTAAATCAATTTCGTGAGATGCATACTTCTCAAATTTTCGGACGATTGCTTTTCATGTGAGGCATTTCTCTAAATTACAACAGTTTTTATTGTAAAGTTAACATGCACCTTATTTACCTTTTACTGTAAAATTGAGATAATATTATGGTTGATCCACGAAAATTGTTTCTACGGGAATGATGCAGAAAAAAATCAAACAAAGTATAATCCATTTCTGAGAATTATGAGTAATGAAAACCACTTTGCACAATCCAGTGAGAAAATGGTTCTGATAAAATCTCTGGAAATTAAGACTTTTCCCATATCTTCTCCACAGGTAGAGGGTATAGCAGTTGTCAGACAGCACATTTGCGTGATACCCTTAACCAGCCGGCCGCTGTGGCCGAGCGGTTCTAGACGCTTCAGTCCGGAGCCGCGCTGCTGCTACGGTCGCAGGTTCCAATCCTGCCTCGGACATGGATGTGTGTGATGTCCTTAGGTTAGTTAGTTTTAAGTAGCTCTATGTCTAATGGACTGATGACCTCAGATGTTAAGTCCCATAGTGCTTATAGCCATTTAAACCCGTTTTGATACCCTTAACTTGAACGCGGAGATACATTTCCACTTTTTCTCCCTTTCTTGCTTCTATATTTCTTCATAATCATCTAAAAGTACAGACTTAAGCTGTTGAGAATGGCCTTTCTGATCATGGTGCTCAGCTAGTTACAGTATATGACATAGCTCCATTCAGTAATTCAAAACGAACCTCCAAAGTTGTGCGTTCAATTAATGACTCAACAATTAGAAATTTCAGGGAAAATCTTCAGCAGTTAGACTGGAATTAGCAGTACAAGGAACCCGATGCCAATTTAAAATACAACTTATTTCATGATACACTTGTAGGAGAATGTGAAAACTGTTTCGCCAAGAAAGTAGTTCAATCTAATTGTAAGAAACCATGTAAAAAACCTTGGCTTACTAAAGGAATAAAAATATCTTGTAACCACAAAAGGGAACTGTATCTAACAACAAGAAAGATTAATGGCCCAGAAACAGCCAAATATAAAAACTACTGTGCTACATTAAGAAAGGTTATTAAAATGTCCAGAAGCATGTGCATCATGTCTGAGATTAATTCCTCTGATAACAAAATCAAACAATTTGGAATATTATTACAAGGGAGACAGGGTAACCAAGCGTACAGGATAACAGCATTACAATCACAGCGAATGGAAACTTGACAAATAACGAGCCGGAAGTCGAAAATATTTTGAAAAATCATTTTTTAAATGTTGTAGAGAAAATAGGATCTAAATGTTCATTAGAAGAAGCAAGGCAGTTAATGGAAGACGCCTTACCCGCACAATTTGATACAATTGAAATTCCACCCACCTCTCCTTCTGAAGTTAGGAAGAAGATAAACTCTCTCAAGAATAAAAGCTCACATGGAATTGATGGCATTCCCAGCAGTATAATAAAAGCTTGTTCCCAAGAGATAAGTGGGATTCTTAGCTACATAAGTAATAGCTCTCTGAAGCAGGGTATTTTCCCAGATAGACTGAAGTATGCCATTGTTAAACCGCTGCATAAAAAAGGAGATACGTCTGACGTCAACAACTACCGCCCAATCTCTCTTCTGACTGCCTTATCCAAAATGCTTGAAAAAGTAATGTATTGTACAGTAGCTTCACACCTTTGTAAAAATAACGTTTTAACAAAACGTCAGTTTGGTTTCCAGAAAGGTTTTTCAACGGAAAATGCTATATATACTTCCACTAATGAAATATTAAATGCTCTGAGTAACCGGAGGTCACCCGTTGGGATTTTTTGTGATATCTCAAAGGCTTTTGATTGTGTAAATCATGGAATACTTCTAGATAAGCTCAAGTACTATGGTATGAATGGGACAGCGCTCAGATAGTTTAAATCATACCTAACTGGAAGAGTGTAGAAACTTGAAATAAGCAGTTCACATAATATGCAAAAAAATGATGATTTCTCAAACTGGTGAACAATCAAGAATGGGGTGCCGCAAGGTTCGGCCTTGGGTTCTCTGCTGTTCTTAATATATATTAATGACTTGCTATTCTATATTCACGAAGATGCAAAGCTGGTACTTTATGCCGGTGATACAAGGATAGATATCACACCCAACAGACAAGAATTAACTGATGAAATTGTAAACGATGGTTTTCAGAAAATCGTTAAGTGGTTCTCTGCAAGTGGGCTCTCATTAAAATTTGACAAAACACACTATATACAGTTCCACACAATAAATGGAATGACACCATTAATAAATATAGGTTTCGATCAGAAATCGGTAGCTAAGGTAGAATATTCAAAATTTCTAGGTGTATGCATTGATGATGGGTTCAACTGGAAAAAACACACTGAAGATCTGCTGAAACGTTTGAGTTCAGCTACTTATGCTATTAGGATCACTGCAAATTTTGGCAATATACATCTGATTAAATTAGCTTACCAAGCCTATTTCAATTATCTGCTTTCGTGTGCCATCTATTCTGGGGTAACTCATCATTGAGTAAAAGAGTGTTCATTGCACAACAGCGTGTAATCAGAATAATTGCTGGAGCTCGTCCAAGATCATCCTGCAGACTCTTATTTAAAAAGCTAGGGATCTTCACTGTAGCCTCCCAATATATACATTCGCTTATGAAATTTGTTATTAACAATCCGAACGAATTCAAAAGTAATACCAGTGTACATGGCTACAGCACTAGGAGAAAGGATGATCTTCACTACTCAAGGTTAAATCTAACTTTGGCTCAGAAGGGGGTAAATTATGCTGCCACAAAAGTCTTTTGTCACTTACCTAATAGCATAAAAAGTATGACAGATAACCATATAGCATTTAAAAGGAAATTAAAATAATTTCTGAATGGCAACTCCTTCTACTCATTAGATGAATTTTTGGATATAGTAAGAGGGTCATGTCCCCATTCCCCACAAAAAAAATATTACGTGACATGTAATGTTTTGTGTAATGTAATATCTTGTATGGACACCTTTTATTAACCTGACACGCTCCACATCATTACGAAGTGTCGTATTCATGATTTATGGAACAAATACTAATCTAATCTAATCTTAATAATAAAGAATATTCCAAATTTCTGACGACCGCACGCGCAGGGTTTTGTTTGTTGGCCACCGGTCCCGCGTCTTCCTGCTAATGCAGCACTACAAGCCTTTTATGGCCCTGTAATTCCAACAGTGAAGCAAAATTCACGAATAATGGCAAGACCAAATTATTCCATTCCACAAAGCGTGTTTATTTACGATTCGTATGTGCATGCAAAATCTGCTCGTATTGTCAGGAGAACTTTTGAACAGAAGTTTCTAGGTTTTCAAATTCCGAGTAATGATGCAGTTCACAGTTCCGTGTGCGTGTGTGTGTGTGTGTGTGTGTGTGTGTGTGTGTGTGTGTGTGTGTGTGAGAGAGAGAGAGAGAGAGAGAGAGAGAGAGAGAGAGAGAGAGAGAGATTTCCACATCTCCTCCTAAAACCTCTGTAGCGATTTCAGCCAGACTTTGTGCACAAATCCTTTACTGTCAGGCAACAATCGCTGTAAGGATAAGGACCACCTACCCAACAGATTTCAGGAGATATGACGTCATAAACACTGAGATGCGTGAAAAACTTCCGCATCATACTTGACGTTTAAATTTATTACTCCACTGTTATTAAACATTCGCAACATACACCGCATACAGTAACCACATATGTACCTATAGAAATACGTTATTGTGCGAAACATTGTTCAAGAGATATGGCGTCATAAAAAATGAGGCGCGCGAAAAATTGCCGCACCGTGCATGAAGTTTTACTGTATTTATTTTTTACTGTTAAAACACTCTTACAGATGAGTCAAATTAAAGAAATCCCTAACACCTGGTACCGCTTATGACCAGCTTTCAACTGCGAAGCGCAAACGGTTGAACGCGTTAATGGTAGCCGTCTATAGAATTATGAATAGGCGTTGCCACAGAGAGGTTTAAAAACCTGCGTTGCAGTCACGCGAAGCCCAGTGTACAGAAACTGTCCAGGATCATGTTTCTTCATTAGATACTGTACTTACGCATATCTATATTATGGATATTTCTTTATACGACTGTTTCATAATTTCAAAGGCGTTTTCACAAATACATGAAAATGAAATTTTTTCGATATTTCGCTGTTTGTTTTCGTTTCTAACAGAACACTGTCAAAATGAATACCTGGACAGTGTTGGGTCTGTCAGCTATATAGTGAATAAATTTCGTGAAACGAGTACTGTTCATGACAAGAAGCGTAAACGACGACGTGCAGGCTCGCAGAAGCTCATCTCGATGACATGGCATGCCACTTGGAAAAATTCCCGTAAAAAGTCTCTTGGACGTCGCGAAACCATACTCAGAATACGAAAAATGTTTCACATACACAGATATACCGCACTATTCACTGAACTGTGCTTTGTACAACATGAAAATAACTTCCAAACTGTATGTAAGCTATCTGGCCTCATCACTGATTAACGGTATAATCATACAGTTCTGTATGTATAGTGCGGCTGTATGACTTTATAGCCCTGAACAGTTCTTACACTTTACTCGGTATAGTAATACAGCAAAATTTTCTCTCGATAGTGGGGCACAGCAAGCATTGCCGCAGGAAAGCTAAATTCAAATTGCAAACTAGAAATGACATTCAGAAACGTGTATACCGCCAGGTGCATAGCGGACACAAGCAACATAGCATTTTTTGCATGGGAATAATTTTGTTAGAGTGTTCTATAAATGATTTTTCTAAAACTGTTTTGTAGAAAAGAATTATTTTATAACTTCAGTTTCAAGATCGTGATCAATAGTTACTTTACATAAAAATTATTTGTGTTAGAAGCAGTTCTAACAGATTGAGTATTCAAAATTTTACTTTACACAAAAGGAGAGCTGACTGCCCTAGCTGCGAGCGATCCACGAGCTATGTTTCAACCAAATTTCCGTCCGACAGTTAATTTTGCAACACAGTGATAGCTACGTGCTAGCATGCAAAGCTGCAAATTTACCTTAAATCAGTTCTTTGCAAAATCCATAAACACTCTCATCATTGACTTTTTCAACCAATCTGTATCAGTATTTAGCAGCTCAGTTCGACGTCTGCTTCCCAACACGCGTCGACTAATGAAAAAGCTCTTTTTGTGAGTGCCCTCAGTCAGAGACGGTGTAGCAACACAACCACAGATCGCGGATCAACACGTCTTGCCCTCAGATGTGTGCATATCGATGTATGAACGTAAGAATTCAACAGTTCTGTAATGACTAAGATTATATTCATACCTCACAAGTTTTGCAGATTGATTTTGAAACAAATGCATGACGGTGAAATGGATACTTGCCTCATTCTGTTTTCAGAGAAGGTTTGGTTCCATTTACACGTGTCTCTTAATTCTCAAAACGGTCGACATTAGAGTCCTGATAGGTTTGTTCTGGTTCGTTAGGAACCCCTTCCTAGTCAGAAAATAGTAGTGCGATGATGATAATGTTTGGTTTGTGGAGCGCTCAGTCATCAGCGCCCATACAAAGTCCTAATTTTTACACAGTCCAATTTTTTTATACATTCGAATCGAGAAACTGTCACGAATGACGATAATGAAATAATGAGAACAACACAAACACCCAATCCCCGGGCAGAGAAAAAATAGCAGCGTGGTGCGTAGCTAGTTGTGAGAGAATAAAAGGCCCAATTGTTTTTAATGAAACAGTTAACAGTGAAAGGTACGTGCAACACATTTTAAACCGTTTTTTAATGTATTGAGTGAAAGACAATGAAGCTTTGCATTTTTTCAACAGAATTCGTCAAGGGCTCATACGGCCAATGTTCAAAATGGTTCAAATGGCTCTGAGCACTATGGGACTTAACATCTGAGGTCATCAGTCCCTTAGAACTTAGAACTACTTAAACCTAACTAACCTAAAGACATCACACACATCCATGCCCGAGGCAGGATTCGAACCTGCGACCGTAGCAGTCCCGCGGTTCCGGACTGAGCGCCTAGAACCGCTGGACCACCGCTACCGGCGGCCAATGTTACCTAGTACACAGTTTGTGATTTGTCCCTCTTAATCATTCTGTACGAGAGTTATGGCATTCTTCCAGGAAAGAACACTTCATTCGCCACAATATCTGGCCCGCTCGAAGTCCCGATTTTACCCCGTGCGATTTCTAGCTGTCGGGAGTACTAAAGGATAAAGTGTGCATAACAAATCCATTCAGGTTGCAGGAACTCAAGGATAATGTCATCAAGTCAATTAATTCAATGTCTCAAAAAGAATTACATCGAGTGATGAATAATTTCTTGAGTAGATGTCAGAATTACGAGGAGAAATGTTTAAATGCATGTGAATTCCTAAGGAATCAAACTGCTGGGGTCATCGGTGCCTAGACTTACACACTACTTAAGCTAACTTATGCTAAGAACAACACGCATATGCCCGAGGTAGGACGTGCAATCCGTGACAAGGCGCCTGTACCCGCGCGGCCACTCCGCGCGGTTCCGTGGAAAAGAATGGCAGGTAGTTGACTGGCGACACGGCATCTGATTCGCCTGGCAACGGAGCGCTCGCAGACTGCCATCTGCTGCGCTGTGCGTGCAGTATCAGCTAAGTTAAACACCCTGTATTTTTATTCTAGTTTGACATTGTTATAGTGATTACAACTTGCACACAGAAATCGAGAATCGTAAGATGTTGGGTAGAGAGAATTTTTATTACTGTTACACAAGTGGAAAATAAAATGCTAAAACTCTGAACTAACGTAACCCACGACAGAGAACTCACTCAATGTTGATTTTTTTCCATATATTATACAGGTTGTAGAGTGTATTATTTATAACAACGGACCTATCGGAGCATTCTCTTGGACAAATGTAGCATCTTAGTGTCTCCTGTAGCTATAATACAATCCTGAAATTTTGCATGAAAGCGATCATAAAAGTTTATGAGATTGCCTTGAGAGGTATTGTCTGCCCGTAAACCGAAGAGCGAGCTCACGGGTCCTTACTTTCTGTACCTAGCTACGTTAAAAGAAGCACCTACAGACTGTTTCATAAAAGTAAACCGGCCCTTCCGCGCCGCGCCTTTTGAAACAGTGACGACGAAGTGAGCAAACCCGCCGGAGAATGTCCATTGACACTATACGGCATACAGATATTAGTAACTGATATAACTAACTCAAGAAACACACAAAAACGTAATCTACATAACTCATAGCACATGGCGCTACACTGAAAGACAGGAAGCCCCTCTTAATCATTCTGCACGAGAGTTATGGCATTCTTCCAGGAAAGGACACTTCATTCGCCACAAGCGATGCTCACTCTTCAATTTTCAGACAGACTATAGTGTTCCACGATACTTCCACCTGCTTTTGAAAGTGTGAAAGATACGTTGCCAGTAATGCAGGTTGAACGAAACCCCTACATCAGGTTCTACACACGCTCACTCGTCAACAAAGTCGGTGAGCCGACGAACGCCTTGGAGAGCGTGATGTGTAACAGGGGGAGACGAGCATGAGTGGAGTTCTTCTTGAAAAGCACGCTTCCCTAACATTTGACGAATGGAGACAGAATAGGTTGAATGCTGTTCTACATTTATCTTGCATGGAGACAGAATGATTATCTATAAGTGTCCTACAAGCAGATAGAGCTGGCTGATCAGTATTGTAAGTATTGTAGATGTATCCTGCAAGGGGATAGGATTGGCTGAACGGTGTTCCAGATGTATCATGGTGGGTGACAGAATAGGTGCATCCTGCACTGCTCAGTATTCTGTCATCGAGCAATATGGAGAAATGATAAAGCAACTAGATTCACTTTGGGATGGAGTGGGATTTGCCGGAATGATTCCTTTTACTTCCCTTCTCTCTCTCTATGTACATACAACTCGAACTCAGTCTCTAACAGCTTCTTCGCCAGCGGGACATTAATCCACAGTCTTGCTTTCCAAAGTTCTTTTAATAGATCTAATAGGCACATAGTTTTTGTAGGCTGTGGTTGCCCATGTCACGGTATCAGAATTTGTTTCTGTACGTTACTGCATGTTACACTCCAGCTGTTGCCTCTTTTTCGGTCGACGCCGTATTCTCGTCTCGCCGCTGCTGACGCCACAGCAGACTCTGTGCTATTAATTTCATCAGTTTCTCTTCCATATCTTCTCTGAAAGCGCACAGAGGAGATTGTCCAGCGGGCCACAATCTAGCAAACAGTTGCTGATGTTCTTAGCTAATACCTTGGGTAAACCATTGCATCCTTCTAGAACTGCAGTGGACGTGTAACCCACTGCCGTATTTAGGATCTACCGACCCCTAGGCTAAACCTGTGGTGCCGGCCCTAACACGTGACTGACACATAATGGACTGGAGAAATTTTCGAATTAAAAGGCCTATATCGGAGATTTATACAGCTAGATCTGCATAATTACTCTACAATTCACAAATAAATACCTGGCACACTGTTCATCGGACCACCTTTAAGCTGCTTCCTATCGCTCTACTCTCGAACAGTACGCGGGATAAACTAACTCTTAAATCTTTTCGTGAGAGCTCTGATTTCTCTCATTTTATTATGATTATCATTTCTCCCTATGTAGGTGGGCGCCAACAAAATATTTTCACAGTCGGAGGAGAAAGATTGTAATTTAAATTTCATGAGAAGGTCCTGCAGCAGCGAGAACCGCTTCTGTTTTAATGACTGCCAACGCAATTCATGTATCATATTCCTGGCACTCTCTCTGCTGTTTCGGGATAATACAAAACGAGCTGCCTTTCTTTGAACTTTTTCGATGTCCGCCGTCAATCCTATCTGATGCGCATCCTACACAGCACACCAATATTCCAGAAGATGGCGGGCAAGCGTAGTGTAAGCCGTCTCTTTATTAAACCTGTTACATTTTCTAATAGATCTGCCAATGAATCGCAGTCTTTGATTCGCTTTCCTCACAACATTATCTATGAGATCTTTTCAGTTTAAGTTATTCTTAACTGTAATCCCTAAGTATTTAGTTGAGTTTACAGCCTTTAGATTTGTTTGGTTTATTGTGTAACGGAAATTTAGCGGATTCTTTTTAGCGCTCGTGTAGATGACTTCACACTTTTCACGATTTACAGTCTACTGCAACTTTTTGCACTCTACAGATATCCTGTTACAATAATTTCGCAATTCATTTTATCATCTGGTGACTTTACATGACGGAAAATGACAGCATCGTCTGCAAACAATCTAAGAGGGCTACGCATGTGGTCTCCTGAATCGTTTATGTAAATCAGGAACAACAGACGGCCCATAGCATTTCCTTGGGGGGCACCAGATATTATTTCTCTTTTACTCGATGACCTTCCGTCACTTATAACGAACTGTGACCTTTCTGACAGGAAACAACGAATTCAGTCACACAACAGAGACTATGTACACAATTTAATTAGAAGTCACTTATGAGGAAAAGTGTCAAACGTCATCTGGAAATCTAAGAATATGGAGTCAATTTGACATTCCCTGTCAGTAGCACTCATTACTTTGTGAGAATAAAGAGCTGGATGAGTTTCACAAGAACAATATTTTCTGACTCTGTTTTTGCTATTTGTCTATAAATCGTTTTCTTCGATGTTATGAATAACGTTCGAGCACAGCATATGTTCCAAAATACCTCTGCAATTCGACGTTAGTGATATGGGTCTGTAGTTCAGCCGATTACTCCCATTTTCTTTCTTGGGTATTGGCGTGACTTGTGCAACTTTCCAGGCTTTGAGTACGGATCTTTCTGCGAGCGAGCGGTTGTATATGAATGCCAAGTATGGAGCTATCCTATCAGCATACTCTGAAAGGAACCTGACTGGTATACAATCTGGACCGGAAACCTTGACTTTATTGTTTGAAGCTGCTTCGCTGCACCAAGGATGTCTACTTCTAGATTAGTCATGTCGGCAATTGTTCTCGATTCGAATTTTGGAGTATTTACTTCGTGTTTTTTCGTGAAGGAATTTCGGAAAATTATAATTCTATTATTGTGTAAAATATTGCTATACAATTTATTGTTCAAAGGGAAAGAATTGAAATCATTAAGGTAATGAACACGATTTATTAACACCGCTACCAACAATAACATTAAGGAAAGGAACAAAAATGTTGAAAATCATATCCATGCGAGAAACAGTATTTAAATTTTAAAAATAGCTATTTGAAGCAATAGGCGAACATATTTGGTGGTCCAGTGCCAGTTAACTAACGGAAAGGAACAAAAAGCAATTTTTAAAACTGTACAATTGAAATACAGTGTTTTTCCGCAATATCTGGTTATTGAATACCCAGCCACACAGCCGAGAGCGTTAACGGGCTGATTCCGGGATTCTGGGAGGCAGGGCAGCCATAAATCGAATCCTCCGAGGACTGGTGAGTCGGTCGGGCTGGATATGGTTTTTAGATGTATTCTCAGAGCCAACTATGTGAATACTACGCTGGTGCACTCAAAATTTAGAAGACGCTCTAACAGTTGGACATGAGATTTACTCTAGACGCAAAAGGGAAGGTGCACAGGGTCCCATCCCGGGAAGAATGGTGGGTGAAGGAAGGGCATCCGTCACTAAAATTGCTGCATCCCATACGACAATGCCGACTCTGTAGACAAACGTGAAAGGGCAGGGAAAAAGAAGAAGAAGAAGAAAATCTGGTTAACAAATAAACTTATGTGAAAATGGTGTTCCAGATTTCAGAAGCTCAGGAATCTGGATCTGATGACCAGAAGGAAAAACATTGATGTCTTCTGGCTTGGATGAAATAAGGAAGATAAGGTGACCTATGTATGATACAAAATTAACGTGCATTTTTTAAAGAAAATGAGCAACTGTCATGAAAAAATTGTAAATAATAGAGAGGTTAGCTGCTTTAAACCGAAACTTTATTTAATTCTTTAAAGTTACAGATGTAGACTAGAAAAAATAGAAACAGTGCGTCATTTTTTAGGCTGAAATTCTTAAATATGATGTTGCCCGTCCAAAATATGACACACATGTGTTACTGTTGTGAAAACTGAAGACAGAAGGCTCATATCTTGAAAATTATGTACAGAACACACAAGACGATACAGATACAGGGTGTTACAAAAAGGTACGGGCAAACTTTCAGGAAACATTCCTCACACACAAATAAAGAAAAGATGTTATGTGGACATGTGTCCGGAAACGCTTAATTTACGTGTGCAAATTTTAGTTTCGTCAGTATGTACTGCACTTCCTCGATTCACCGCCAGTTGGACCAATTGAAGGAAGGTGATGACTTCGGTGCTTGTGTTGACATGCGACTCATTGCTCTACGTTTGGGCAGGCATTGTTGGTGATGTCTTGATTGGGCCCCATGTTCTTCCACCTACGCTCAATGGAGCACGTTATCATGATTTCATACGGGATACTCTACCTGTGCTGCTAGAACATGTGCCTTTACAAGTACGACACAACATGTGGTTCATGCACGATGGAGCTCCTGCACATTTCAGTCGAAGTGTTCGTACGCTTCTCAACAACGGATTCGGTGACCGATGGATTGGTAGAGGCGGACCAATTCCATGGCCTCCTGACCTCAACCCTCTTGACTTTCATTTATGGAGGCATTTGAAAGCTCTTGTCTACGCAACCCCGGTACCAAATGTAGAGACTCTTCGTGCTCGTATTGTGGACGGCTCTGATACAATACGCCATTCTCCAGGGCTACATCAGCGCATCAGGGATTCCATGCGACGGAGGGTGGATGCATGTATCCTCGCTAACGGAGGACATTTTGAACATTTCCTGTAACAAAGTGTTTGAAGTTACGCTGTTACGTTCTGTTGCTGTGTGCTTCCATTCCATGATTAATGTGATTTGAAGATAAGTAATAAAATGAGCTCTAACATGGAAAGTAAGCATTTCCGGACACATGTCAACATAACATATTTTCTTTCTTTGTGTGTGAGGAATGTTTCCTGAAAGTTTGGCCGTACCTTTTTGTAACACCCTGTATATACATAACTGGGATTTTTCTGTGGGAATATTTCTTAGATATTTATCACATGAAACGTAAGCCAGATAGAAGACTGCAAAAATTTCTTTATTTTCTTGCACCTATGTTCAATATGGTTCAAATGGCTCTGAGCACTATGCGACTTAACGTCTGAGGTCATAAGTCGCCTAGAACTTAGAACTAATTAAACCTAACTAACCTAAGGACATCACACACATCCATGCTCGAGGCAGGATTCGTACCTGCGACCGCAGCGGTCGCTCGTTTCCATATGTTCAATACTATAAAGTCAGTCAGCAATGGGAAGGAACATAGTTATATTTAATGTATTGATGCTAATACAAAAGGAAAAGATACACAAAACAGAATCACTATCTTGTCTTTTTTCATGAACATCGACGGGACCGTTAAACACGAAGCAGCTTCGTCGTTTGATATTTCCCACTCCAACATGAGTAACTGTCAATTTCCCTATTACATCACTCTTATTAATAAAAGAAATATCTTAATTTAACTGAAGAAATGTTTTATCCATGTGCTCAGACTTTAGAGGCATAACTTCTAGGCCATTTTCCAGTATTTTTTAGTTGGTGCAGACATATCTGCAGCTTGTATGAGTTCCTCTTCCCTCCTCGAAATTTAGCCAAGATATAAACTCCTCCACCTACATGTGTAGGAACTGTCATTGCAATAGGGTCGAGTGCGGATACTCCAACGGGATAGACCTCATCCGTGGTGTAGTCACTCTTAAAAAAACGTCAGATTCAGTCTCATGGGTTTCCTTTCTCTTTCATGTACTTCCCATAGCTATGATTACGGGAATAGCTTTCTGGCTCTCCTGCTTTTGGCCTACCCTTTTTAGTTTGGAGGCTTTCCTTTTTCAGCAATGAATTTACTGTAGGTGTGGTCCACGGCATTTGTGGGGCTGAACTATGGGTAGTGCGGCAACCCGCGTTACACCGCTGTGTAGCTGGAAGCCGAGTTATAGGCGACAGTGTATCACTTGTGGGAATCTACCACATTTTGAAATGCAGCGTGTCATATTTAAAGATTATATCGATTGCTTAGAAATCAACTCCATATAATAAATGTGGCAGTAAGGAATATTTTCTCAGATAGAGCACAACTTTCTGTGTAAGTAACACAAAGTTGGTGGGTGTACAGTAAATACGTAAGTGTGGAAAATGGTCTAGGGCTGTGTGCGCCTTTATTTTCAATCTAAATGTGCTGTTTCTCAAAATTATTTATTTCACTCCAAATTATAGTTTCTAATGGAGAAACAACTTATAACTAATCATTCCTAAACAATGGCAGCATAGCTAACAGCAGGAACATTTGTCATAGATATGGTTTTTTTATGGACAGACCCGAGTGTATAACTTTTTGGGAAGTATTTGCTGCCTCAATTTTAGTAGATCTTACTTTATGGAAGAACTCGACTTTCTGCGAAATCGAAATCACTACAAAACTGCCAAAATTCCTTTAATCATTCTTTTAAAAGTCTTAGACATTTAGCCAACTGAAGCACAACGCATTTGACTGGGCACCACTGCGAACTTAACGTAAGGAAGAGCTGGATTTGAGAGGTAACGCCGACTCAGTTCACGTCAGTTGTCCACTGAAACATTTAACCGAGTAACCTATATAAAATAATAACGTCCACATCTTTCACATTTGTAAGAGGAGCGCCGGCCGATGTGGCCGTGCGGTTCTAGGTGCTGCAGTCTGGAACCGCGAGACCGCTACGGTCGCAGGTTCGAATCCTGCCTCGGGCATGGATGTGTGTGATGTCCTTAGGTTAGTTAGGTTTAACTAGTTCTAAGTTGTAGGGGACTAATGACCTTAGAAGTTGAGTCCCATAGTGCTCAGAGGCATTTGAACCAATTTTTTTTTTCGTAAGAGGAGCATAGTATGAAAACAAAGTCGTTTTTAATTTAAATGTTTGTTGTGCAAGCTCCTAGCTGCAGTCTGGATAGATGCACGTAACACGGCCCTAGTGGAATTAGCAAGGTTGTTAATTTAGTGCCGTAGTCGAGGCTGTGATCGGTATACCATTGCCGTCTACGATCAGCAAGACTAATATATTCCTTTTTTTTATATCGCCGGCAACAATTCATATGTGGCTATTACTGAAAACCTCTTGCACTCCCGTCGAAATTCAGTGGCACGAACTGTGCCTATCAGTTCCGTCCTGGGGGCATACAGTGTTTATAGACCCAGTAGTATGCTCAAAATGACAGACTACTCTTTCTGCAACGTTTTCATGCAAAGCTTTTCTTCATCGAACATGGTTTTAATGCTAATTCATGTTCCTTGGAAACATAGCGTTAGTAAATCATAAGTTTAGAGATATTTTTCAATTTAAACTATTGTGTTATTGTTCTTTCTCTACATAACTGTAACCTTTGTATCTTTTCCTCTAACCGATATGGTAGTGTGCAATGTGAAGTATAGTATGATTGAGGGGCTGAGAGTACAAGTGTGACAGGAGCTTGCTGAAGCAAACTGAGCACATGACTGTGAATTACTCTTAAAACATCAGAACTTTTTTCTAATGGTCAGTTAGTCCGTGTAGAGATGTAGATATGGTTAGAGATTAATTAATATATTAAAAATACTTATACTCCTTGCATATTAAAAACTTTTTGGAATGTAACAAGTACAAGTACAAAAACATATTCTTTGCTGTGCTTTATTTTCAAGGTTTCTTGGTACAACACACATGAGAAGCATAGCACAACACACGTTCGTTATAAAATAAGAATGCGTGTGTAATCAAAGCAAAATTACTACAACAGTCAGAAACACAAAGGTAAGTAGCAGATAAAATAAAAATACCGTAACGGAAATTGGTGTGGTTCCAGCACAAACGAGAGGTTATTCATTGTCACTTTCAATAATTCTCTCATAGTCAGGGTCTTAATATAGAAATAAAATCATGTTCTTCTATCGTATCCCTTGAAGAATGTCCTTGCTAGGGCAACACACATCATGCTGTACCACCGTATTGCGCATTTTTCAGCCTTCCTTGTCCCTTTCTTTGACCTCGTCTTCTTGTTTCTCCACTCCCTCTTCTTATACCCACAGTAACTACTGTCTGGAAATGGGATATATTATAATAGAACTCCTGATAAATTTGAGGGATGTAGTTCTTTCATTGTGCCTTCTAAGATATACTCAAGATCACGCTTTAGTGAATACTTGAACTGCAGTGTTAGAGGATTTTCTTCGCTCATCTTGCAAACATTTCTCGACTGTATTTTGTTTTCTTGAGTGCCTTTAGCAACTTTTTATTTCGCAGGTCCGTCTTGATCACACAAACTTTTACACTTCAGTATTACCGGTTTCGGCTACTGCCATCTTCAGATCTGTTGCAAACAAAAACAGTGTGAAAGTGCAGTTGGTTGGGCTACGCCACAAAGTTGGCAAGAACAGCAGCAAATGTTTGGAATCTGGTGTCTATAGGATCAGCTGCCAAGACTGTGACACGTTTCATATCGGTCATACAGGAAAGAATTTCAAGACTCGTTTTAGAGAGCATACGTGTAACCAAAATAAGAGCGCTTTAGGTACACATTTAGACAGAGAAAAACATTCGGTAGGAAACACAGAGAATAATACGAAAGTGTTGCATAGTGCGCCAAAGGGACAGTTACTGAACCTACTCGAGGAAATGGAGAATTACGTGCACAGAAAACAGCAACCGGAATTATTTGCTGAATGAACAGAATGAATTTAACCGAAATGTTCATTTTGATGTATTCAGAAACCTACTAGTTTGAGCAGCTTCGAGTGCCCCAACGTATTGGCGTGCGGTCGTGTGAGCCTGCAACGAGGACACTGAGACTTCCTCCGCAAGTTCCGCCGCAGGAAAACAAGACCGTCATACAGAAAGCCACGACCGGCAGCCATAGAGACCACGCTCCGGATACATTATTGACTACTGATTTTTTAACTTTTAGTTAATAGTCATTGCTTCGTTAATTACTTTACAATTACGTTTACGGTAGTTGATCTGTCAGGTTGGAAGATTTTATTTTATAGATGTTTTTAATCTTATACTTTTTATACTGACTTTTGTACAATTGTATGTTTTATCTTGCCACGCTAGGAGCTTCACATTATTAGTATTTGCACTTTTTATGTGGGTTTTAAGAATGAATCCAATTCCACGTATAGTATGTCAGTATGTGTTTTATTGTCAGACGCTCGTTTTGCCATGTGAGGTAATTTAATTAATGTCTTCGAATAGCGCATTTTAACCAGTACATCTGCGATACTAGTTTATCACGTACCCTAGCTATAGTGCCCTCTGCTGGCCTCAGTTTCCTTGTATAAAGCCGGCCGGGGTGGCCGAGCGGTTCTAGGCGCTACAGTCTGGAACCGCGCGACCGCTACGGTCGCAGGTTCGAATCCTGCCTCGGGTATGGATGTGTGTGATGTCCTTAGGTTAGTTAGGTTTAAGTAGTTCTGAGTTCTAGGGGACTGATGACCTCAGAAGTAAGGTCCCATAGTACGTAAAACCATTTGAACCTTGTATAAACACCAGACGCATTCTGATCATCACTAGCACTTACTATGAACCTACATATTTTGTTTGACATTGATACCACATCAGAATATTTTATGGCATGTATGGCTGGTATACATGGCAGTTAATAATGTAAACACTTTATATCTTTCTCATGTAGTACCAGGCCGTTTATAGATTTAGTGTCAGCAAACTGAACTTAGTTGGTTATACACTGTTTTTGTTTATAACAGATCTGAAGATGGCAGTAGCCGAAACCGGTAATAGTAAAGTGTAAAAGTTTGTGTGATCAAGACGGACCTGTAAAATAAAGTGCCAAAAGTACGATTACGGACTCATTTTCAGACTTTGTGTCTTAAATTGACTTAGCAACTTTGTTATGGCATTCATGGCTTTAATAGAAAGAAAGAGTCGTGGTTTAGTTTCCACTACGAAAACTTTAGGCTGATGTTCTTTTTCTTGAGGGGCAAATACATATTTCCCGTGTTTATTTGCATTATCGCATTCCGTGTAGCCGTCGAATGTGATCTGTAGCGTCAGTATGCTGATTTTTTCTCAAGATGTTCAACCGCTATTTTAAAAATGCCTTAAATATGACTATAATTAATCTTAAAAGCATACACCTTAGGCTATTGCACTACTTAAAAAAAAATCTTACCTCAATCTTAATTAAAGATAGCAATTCTCATTTCGTTCACTATTTCATTTGTACTAGTTTTTACTCTAAATGTACTCCGAGCATTGGCCTCGAGCCTAAACTTTGTTAGTACAGACTGCAGAACTGTGCAGCAAATCGCTTGTAGTTCTTTTACTCTTAAGCGATCCACAATTCATCTTAATAAGTCTGCGCTTAGGCTCTCAGTCCCTCCGTTGTGAATAATGCCTACTTGGATGTGAGGGAGAGAGTCACACATCCTTAAAACGCCACAGAGATAATCATAAGTTAGTAACACAACATAAACTCACCCCTTAAAAGAACGCCCTGGGTGCTTTGGAGCACTGTGTAATGGCTGGCAAGAGCTATCGAGTTTGGGAGTGCTCATGGTTATACTCAGAATGACGTAGTTAGATTTGTTGGTATATCAACTTGGATAGTTCAACGTGTACCATTCTCAGCCACGTAACACAGTTTAAGAACAGTGGTCGTAGAAAGGCTCTTACTGACAGGGACCAGAGACGGATATCATGTCTTCACAAAGACATCCGGTTTCAAAACTAACAAGAAGTGATGATATTAGTTAATGCAGGTCCATTCCAAAAAGCTTTCGTGTGAACATGCCGAACGAAACTGTAGGCGACGGAGATTTGGAGTTGTGTACCGTGCAAAATGCCATTCCTCACAACAGCACATAAAATAGGACGTTTTCAGTGGGCCAAAAAACACAGAAACTGGTGAGTTGCTGTCTGTAAGCGTGTAATATAGTCCAACGAGTCACGAATTTCTCCCATTCAAATGCGAGAGCGAGGCGACAAGTGCATCGACTGCTGAGTGAGGCGTTCAGTTCAGTCTGTGGAGAGTGCAGTTCAGGCCAGAGGTGGTTCTTTCGAGTTTTGTGATCGTTTTTTGTACCACGACTTAGGCGCTCTCATTCTAGTTACCTATTTCAACATTCTACGTCGTCAGGTTACCCTTTTCTCTACATCTTCATGTCGAATATGCCTTGGACGCTTCCAAGATTACAACACCGTCTTCAAAGTGTTCCACGCGTACGTTCCTGGTTAACGCACACTCCGTCACTTTGTCGCACCTCTACCCCGCTAAATCCCACACCACCCCCCAAAATATAACTTTCAGTCAGCCCCACTTTTTGAGTATGACTGTAATGAAAATAACACTACCATTTGTAAAATATTTCAATACAAACTGTTTAATTACCATTAAATATATAAAATTCTAGATTAGCGCCCGCTGCTTCGCTCGTGTAGACTGTATGGTGCGCACAAACGTAGTGTTTTTCTTTAATCGAATTTTTACGTTGTTTACAAATTGCAACACCTTCTCACCTTTTTCCTTCAATTAAGACCACAGAAGCAGGTATTCCCCGAATGTACTTCTAACCAGAAAGTGATTCTGGTAGCTGGAGTCCAAGGTTTTTGTTAAGCATGCCTTTTGCGTTCTTGTGGTGATATTTCGATAGAAACTTTCATCGCCTCACATAGTTATTTATATCCAACCGAGAAGTGAAATACAAATTTCCTTAGATTTAACACTAAAATAATAATATAAGGAAATATTTTCTTAATAAAAATCATACTCTATTCCCAAAAATAGTGATACGCGTATTTTTCTTATTTCTCACAGAAAACCCAGTACAGATTTTCATAGTTTTAGCTTTGAAGATGCTTTCATAATGAAATAATTTCACAAAACTTCTCATTCCCTATTTTACTCACTTAGCCGATTGAATTTCCAAAAGTTCTGAAACGCATATCAGTTTAATTCAGACCGTGGTACCAAATACCAATATTCAAAGGCCTAGCTTCAAAACTGCCTTAAGGGAGACGTATTTTCAAAAAACATTTCATCCCCTATTTCACCCCGTTAGGGATGGAACTTCGAAAAATCCCACTTCAACGATGTCTAGAGAATAAGATCAACACCCTTGCCAAATTTCAAGTTTCTGTCCGTAGTGATTTGGTCTGAGCGATAATTAGTTGGTCAGTGAATTTTATGTATGTAAGTGTCGACTGCTTCCTATCCTAGAGGTCTAGATTCAAACCACAGTTCGATTACGATATTATGTGTAGTGACTATGCAGTTTCTGATCCTGGCAACAGATTTCCGTATTTTATTGGTGTTTTTTCAACTGTAATCATTCATTTATTGATGTAATTAACTATCATTATTTATCCTGTACTCAGTGAGGTCTTTATCCCAACTGTTTTCTGTTACTTTATAACAGTCGTACAACGTTATTCTGTATCAACGTTGTGGTTAGATTCAATGTTTGTTGTTCCAGCTCAGTTTTAGTCTGAAATGGCTGTTGGGGGATGATTGTCACAAAAATGTCACATATGACAACGTATCCTGCCAGGTTACTTACAGAAATATGTTCTTCAAGCAGTCTATGTTAATTGCTTATTAACGAGAAAAGAAACAAAAATTGCGGCTTATGATCTTTTCGCGACTCATTCTATTAAATATTTAATATATTGGCAGAATAATGGGTAGCCTGGAGATGAATGGTTCGCTGATTTTTGTGAAAAGACGCCCAACTCTTTCATTACGAGAATCCCAGACGACTAGTCCAGCACGAGCTTTTAGCCTCAGCCGAACAAATGTGAATCTTATTTTCAGTAATTTGAGAACAGTCCCCCCGACGATATAATTTTCAACCTTACGAAGTTTGGAAGCCGGCCGTGGTGGTCTCGCGGTTCTAGGCGCGCAGTCCGGAACCGTGCGACTGCTATGGTCGCAGGTTCGAATCCTGCCTCGGGCATGGATGTGTGTGATGTCCTTAGGTTAGTTAGGTTTAAGTAGTTCTAAGTTCTAGGGGACTGATGACCACAGCAGTTGAGTCCCATAGTGCTCAGAACCATTTGAACCACTTTTGAAGTTTAGAACATGGTTGAAATGGGCGTTACTTCTGTGCAGAGGCCATATAGAATTGTTGCTAACAGTAAATCTAAAGAAAAGTCGATCCAGTGAATAGAATTTAAGAAGTGGCTCCCCAATTATGAACCACAAGGTCAAATACGAGTGTTACACATGTGAAAATTGTGAGACTGCGTTCGCAAGTTAGCCTTTGAAAAGCATACGCCCCAAAAACTTGAGAAATACGTGTCTCATACAATTAATTTAAGGTGTATAACAGCAACAACCCATCGTAACTTCCATAACGTCGTAATTTACTGAATATAAAATCCAGGTATGCACTCCTAATTACCAGTTTTTCACTAAGCAGTACGATTATGAGTACTTTTCTATAACTTATGGCTGTACGAGCGTGTAAATGAGAGGAACATAGTTTCTTTCAGTCGTTTCCGCCTGTCTTTGTGAAGTAAGTTTTCTTTTCGAACGGTTTTCACCTTTCCATCTTGCATTACTCAATTTCCTGTAGTTTTCCGGTTCTACCTGGAAATTTAGGATTTGATATACAAGGTGCGCTGAAAAAATAACGGATATTTCGTGTGTTTTATTAGTCTGTTTCAAGGGATTTTTTTTGTTATTGAGTTGGTAAATATATCTGTAACGTGCAGCCTTTTTCTGTAAGAATTAACTGAAAAATATAGGATTTGCTATACAAGGTGCGCTGAAAAAATAACGGATATTGAATGTATTTCGTTAGTCTGTTTCACACGATTTTTTTCTTTTTTTTGTTATTGAGTTGGTAAATATATCTGCAACGTATCTGTACAGTGTGTTAGCCATAGACAGCATTTAGTCTGCTATCAGCTGTGAAAAAGGTAAGTCTGTTTTGACAGAAGCGGCGTTTATTAAAGTCTTGCAAAGTTTTAGAAATGTTAAACATTGCTTTTTATGCGTGTGCTATGAGTAAAACGATGGTTGAAGAGTGGTATAAGCATTTCGAAGACGGTCGTAGAAACGTTCAAGACGACGAACGCCTTGTGCCATGCAGTCTCTTCGGATGTTATGGATATGAAACGTGTGCAGCAAAATGTGTTCCAAAATTGCTGAATTTCGAAGGAAACAGCGGCGAATGCCAGTTTCTCAGGCATCGCTATGTGAAGTCAGCACCGGTGCACAGTTTCTGAAACGTGTCAGAGTAGGTAATGCAACATAAATTTACAGATATGAGGTCGAAGCTAAGGCTTGATCGCTCAATGGAAGCGTTAGGAGCGCCGAAACCGGGAGAAGCTCAACAAGTGCGGTCAAATACGGTGTTCTTCGCCAGAAACTTGTGGTTTTTTTATTAGAGTCGCTGACTCACGATTAAGAGACCCCGGGTTCTATTCGCGGCTGCATCGGGGATTTCTTCCCGCTCGGGACTGGGTGTATGTGATATTCACCATTACATCACGATCGACTAGCAATTCGCCGACTTAATGTCAGATAAAAAGTCTTGCACCAGACGGCAGAACTCACTTGAATGGGAATCCCGGCCAAAAATGCCACACGCACTTGTTTCACCGCGTTCTTCGACGTTAACGGCATTTGTGAACTATGAGTTGTTGCCAAAACGTCGAACGATCAATGAGGAGTACTATTTACAAGTTCAACGATGTTTACGTGAATCAGTTCGAAAAGAGCACCTCAAATTAATGAAGAAGCCAGCTGTTCCGCCAAAAACAATAGTATAATGACGTCCCAGTCTCCAAAATCGACAGGTATAGCCCTTGTGAATTTTTCTGTTCCCAGAAAATGAAGAAATCCTTAAAGCTCCGTCGTTTTACGAAAAATACATGAGATTAAAAACGAGCTAAAAGCTATCCCAATGATGGCGTTGCCGAAGTGCCTTGGCGATTGAAAAAAGCGCTGGCGTAAGTGTATAACATCCAATGGTGCCTATTTACAGGGGGATAACATTGATCTAGGAGAATAGATGTAATACTTTTCAAAAAACAGAACGTTCCTTTATTTTTTTAATACAACTCGTATGTAAAAATATAAGACTTCAACAAAATAATTATCAATGAATGGCTTTGGCTGCATAATGCACATATGAAGAAACATATGGGCACTCTTCCTCACCGAATTGAGGATATTTTCCGAGGAAGACGTGGAATTACACGGTATTACAGTGATGTCTCCAGGGGATGATTAATTTTTTGTCTAGCATACTTATGCAAAGCAAATAAATAAAAACAGTAACATCCAGCCATTATTCAGAGGCCACTTGACGGTCATTTACTGGAGTTGCAGATCTCCCCACATCCTGAGAAGAAAACCTTTTCGACGCTCTGCAAGAAGTTGTTTCAAAAGACCGGAAAAGTTTCTTTTCCTTTTTTGTGTTCTATCAACGGCAACCGGATTATTCAATTGATGCTGAAAGCTTATTAGACCACCTGCTTTCGAAATTCTGTTACCTACAATTTCAAGCGACAAACTCAGTTTCGCAGTGGGAAGGCGTACCAAAATATCCGTCAGGTCGCCCTCGCCTAGTATTGATTTTCTGCTTGGATCCGGGCGCAGCCACTTCCTGGAAGTGGTGCCCGGGACCGGACAAGTCTATTATGCGCGGCGATGGGGGAGGCGGTAAGGGCAGGAGGGCGTGTCAAAATATCCGTCAGCTCGCCCCCGCCTGGTATTGATTTTCTGCTTGGATCCGGGCGTGGCCATTTCCTGGAAGTGGTGCCCGGGATCGGACAAGTCTATCGTGCACGGTGATGGGGGAGGCGGCACCTAGTGCGGCCCCACCTCTGCGAGAGTTTAAGTCTGGGCAACTGGTTGTTAGCCCTTGTATAAATTTCAACTGTTCCACCCCACTAAACCATATACTAACGTGCATTTTGGACCCTGTCGGTCTATCTAAGAGTGAAAATCGTCTAAAACATAATTTATATTTTCTTTTGAGAGGTAACATGCGTTTTCCTGTTACGAAAACATAAAATCTAACTTTCTCATAGTAAGAAAACGCGTTTCACTTCATTCAAGACCAAATATAAATTATGTGTTAGACAATTTGCAGACAAAATGCATTGTGTAGTTTAATAAAACACGAAAAAATTAGACTAAAGGTGTTTTATTCGAACTTCTTATAAAAAGGACATATTTCTCGCTGATACTCGAGGTCCTGTTATTCGGGCAACGATAGATAAATCTGGCATGTTTTCTCATTATTGCGAATTGTCGTGTCCTAACACAGGATAAAGGAAAGACAGAGGGATACAGGTCAGTCTGCAGTTTCCGAGCGGTTATGAGCAAATGCAGAAAGACAAACTTCCAATGAAGGCAGGCTGTTTGTTTGCAGCAGCGCCAGCATCGTCACAAGGCACCTACGAGAGGCGCTGATCTTAAGACGAGACAGGAAGCTCGCAGCAGAAGACTTAAGGATACTCGGGGGTCTGATAAACAACGTTTATTTGCATTCAAACTAACTACTAAACTAAAGGCTAATGCTAAACATTAGAAAAAGCAAAAGGTGCAACTTGATGCACAAAAAAGTCAATGTCTGAGCTCGACGAGTGAGCGCTGGCATAAGCAGCATTTTAAGTACAAACTATAGGAACAGCATTCCAAGTGAGAGAAACAGACTTGTCGGAGTTTACCGAGGATGGCAACGAATGGCACAGAGCTGCCGTCCCACTGATCTGACTGAAAACTCTGTCTGAATACAAAAACATGGATTTTTTAAGGATTTTGGCGGCGCACTATTTCTCCCTTCCTATAGTCTGCCCATCAGTCCACCGGCACTTTACAGGCTTCGGTCAATCTACCGAGTGGTTCTGCCTAACCGTATTCAGATTCTTCCTCTTCTACTACTCGGTAAGTAATAATGTATCTGGACTTTACACTAACAAACTCCATGTTTGAAAGCAACGAAGTTCAGCTGAAAGCTAAACGTCACTGCCTTTCGTCTTATAACCAGCAACACCAATATTGTACGTCACTTGGCTCTGCCCAGAGACCTATCATGAGTGGAGACCGCTGCAGTAGCACTATAACCTGTGTAAACGCACTGACGTTGAGGTTCTCAGGAGCAAGTATCAAGCTTGCTGCGTCTCCTAAAACGTGCCTTTTGGTGACCATCCTCTACTGTGACGCCTTAAAACTGCGTCTAAGCGGTGGATGGAGTTACCAGTTAATTCTCTGAAGTGAAACTTCTCCACTGGGACAGCTGCACAGAGCGCCTGCAATTGTCAGTGCTCTAGCGTTACTGTCGACCTCCGGTAACCTAAACGCTACCGGTTTTGCCTGCTCTCTGCATTGTGTCTCTGATTTGCTATCATGGAATGTCCTTGCTCGCTTCCAACAGCCTTAAGCTTAACAATGTACAAGTCATTATATCGTCAATATATGTGAAAGAAACCTCTGACATCTCGCCCGTGAAATCTTCTGGCTAAACAGCACCCTAACAGGCTCATTTATCTGCTGATACTGATTTCACTAACAGAAAATTTGTCATATTTTCCAGTAAATCATATCGTGTACAAGCCCCTATTGATACATGCGCCAGGCGATAGTGCGCTCTATAAGAGGGCTCTGAGCACTATGCGACTTAACTTCTGAGGTCATCAGTCGCCTAGAACTTAGAACTAATTAAACCTAACTAACCTAAGGACATCACACACATCCATGCTCGAGGCAGGATTCGTACCCGCGACCGTTGCGGTAGCTCGGTTCCAGACTGTAGCGCCTAGAACCGCACGGCCACTCCGGCCGGCGCGCTCTATAAGACCCCGTTACGGTGAGTAGATGGCGAATGTGTGAACCGTTCATCCCAGGGGCGTTAGTACAATCACAGGGGCCCCAGGGCAAGTACACAAAGTGAGGGCCTTGCCCCCCTCTTCTGCGTGCCTACCACTAACCTCACTCATCTCAAAGAAACGTCGCCGACACATCGTTTAACACAGCCAGCCACCCCTCACCACCCATATATATACACATTGCGTTAAATCATTCCCCAGACGCACTCCTCACACTTGAGTCAAAAAGTGAAATAAGTAACGTAAGCTTAAGGAAACAGACAATTTGATTTCACATAATTTGGTGAAGCGGAATACAATCACAATATATTTTCCATGATTCATCCATACACGATACAGTTATTCAACCCTGCGTCATTGTACATACCAAATACTGCACACATCTTGATACACATACAAAAATAAACCGTTCCTTGGGAGAATCTTTAACTTACTAGACCATCTTTTTAGGTCTAGAAAAAAAAACATAAAAACTAATTAAATATAAAAACTGAATAATCTCACAAGAACTGAAATGATATCTCATACTTTATTTCAAGACAAAACGCAAACGGAAAGACAATCTCAAAGAAGTACATAAGAATGAAAATCTATGCAAAAATACATACGGCTAATAAAATGAATTTGCGCATAGTTAAAATAATTCTTGTGCGAGTTAAATAAGCTTTTCCTTGTTCTTGATTGTGCAAAAATGATCCATTATTTTAGAAAATTTCATTTTCTACGTAACTTTAACATCTGCATCTTCGTTTATACTCTGTGAATGACTAAGCGGCGTAGCACTGGACACTTTTTACTCAAACATACCGTATCTCTTCCACTCGCGGATGGATCGTGGGTTGAATGTATGATTCTGCGCCCCTGCGCGAGCTGCTACTTCCATAATTGTATCACGACGATCTCTACGGGACAGACACGTAGGGAGGAGGGAGTGAAGTTAATTACTAATTTATATGTAAAAAATGAGAATTTGAGTTTTCAAAGCACGTTCTTGAGAGAATTCGCACCACCTTTCTACTATTAATAGAATTTTCAAAACTTATAACCATTCGTGACTCACTGTAAAACATAAATATTTTAAAAACATATTTTTAGCTTCGAGAAACAAAGCTCGGCTTTTCAACAGCCTTGAGTTCTATTAGATGTACCACAAAGATTTTAAATAAAGTTTTTATCAACATTAGCTGTTCTGGAAACAGAAGAAAAAAACAGGAGATAACTAAGAAACTTAAGTTCTTCATTTTTAAGATTTTTTCACAGGTAGAGATATTAAAAAAATGTTGTATTGCCAACTAAGCATCTATAACTACTTGGAAGAGCATCGATGCCATGAATCTTGTAATTACAGGAAACCTGAATACAACAAGCTAGCCGGCCAGAGTGGCCGAGCGGTTCTAGGCACTACAGTCTGGAACCGCGCGACCGCTACGGTCGCAGATTCGAATCCTGCCTCGGGCACGGATGTGCGTGATGTCCTTAGGTTAGTTAGGCTTAAGTAGTTCTAAGTTCTAGGGGACTGGTGACCTCAGAAGTTAAGTCCTATAGTGCTCAGAGCCATTTGAACCATTTGAATAACAAGTTATACATTCACTTGTGCAGCTTCCATGCCTAGTGATCCCTGTGCTCGCTCGTATACCTATTATAGTGTGTCACCAAGTTGTCTTGAAACACACGTTTTCCAAGATCATAAGAAAGAAACTAATTATTATGCATAAAGTTCAAACAATGCCTTCCCGAGCGGGAAGGCGTGCCGGTCCCCGGCACGAATCCGCTCGGCGGATTAATGTCGAAGCCTGGTGTGCCGGCCAGCCTGTGGATGGTTTTAAGGCGGTTTTCCATCTGCCTCGGCGAATGCGGGCTGGTTCCCCTTAATCTCTTTCAACTACACTATGTCGTCGATTGCTGCGCAGACACTGTCTCCACGTACGCGTACACCACAATTGCTCTACCACGCAAACATCTGGGGCTACACTCGTCTGGTATGAGACGTCCCCGGTGTGTGTGTGTGTGTGTGTGTGTGTGTGTGTGTGTGTGTGTGTGTGTGTGTGTGTGTGTGGGGCGGGGGGGGGGGGGGGGGGTCTCCACTGGCGGCCGAACCGCACAATTACCCTAGGTTCGGTGTGAGGCGGCGGTGGGGTGGGTGGACTGCTGTAGCCTGTTGTGGGGTTCTGTACCACTAAGGGATACGGCGGCGACGAAGCCTCTCCGTCGTTCTAGGTCCCCTGTTCAAAACATACTTACATACAACCTGTATATTTGTCCGAAAAATAATTTGTCTTTTAAATCGTAGGTGTCTTATAAACAGAATGAAATATGATTTGGTATTATTACTTCCGCTCACGTATAAATGAATAAAGTTATTCAATTTTCGACTTCATGACAGTGCAGTTCGTGTCATTCGAATAACAGTGCGCCTTTTTTTCCTTAGCTTCAAGGCTGTCTAACAGGGGAGAGAGTTGTACCTAGAGGATAATGTACCGAGGAACACACGATGTTTGTTAGTCGATACTTCAGTCTAGTGACTGACTTTAGAATCACCCAGAGGAATGCGCACTACTGAAACCATAAGCAGTTTCCGCCATTTTCTACAGCTTTTGTTGCTGTTAGACATGAGGTTCTATTTTTTAGAGCATTTGTACATATTTTGCGTTCTACACATTTAAGTGCTGAGTAGTATATTGAAGTTACTTCGAAATTGTTTCCATGCATGGAAAAAAGCCTCAATTTTGCGGAGTAATTTCTATAATTTCAGGAAAGACTATATCACATGAATCACATAGAAAGTGAATGCCATTACTTCCAGGTAGCAGAATACATTTCTTTATTTCCGTCTATGATCACAAAATTGTTAGGTTCTCAGACTACCGACTTCGGTCAACAATGACCATTTTCAGATCTGTAACAAACAAGAAGAAAAAAAAAACAAATACAACTAGTGGGTTTTCTACATCATAACAACATAGGCCGTAATGAAAAGTATCACTTACATACATGTGGAAAACATGCGCTTTAAATATGATGAGGCATACCTGTTTTGAAACATGTCCTAATATAATGAAGCCATAATGGCATTGTAGCATGTATTTAAAATATGGTATATACTATCACACAGTGTCAGTGGAGTCAGATTGTTAACAGCGCTATTGTCCATAACAAACTGCAGTACAGTAGCCACAAAATGTTTGTGTCGTAAGCTCGTTATATGTCGCAACTACGGATGTACACATATTAATCTATTATATAATTGTGCGATATTGAATAAAAAGAAGAACACAACAGGTAAAGTAAATAGTGGACTTATCGTGTGTATAAGTTAATACAGTAGTAAAATGCAATAGATTAAAAATACTACAAACGTTAGATTGTTGAAAAGGACATCGTTAAGAGACGATAATTCTGATACACACTTGTGGCGAATTTTAGATAAAAATATAATGACATATATAAGTACAAGCTTACGGAGGTAAAAGAATATAAAAATGATAAAATAAAGAGAAAACGAAGCCAAACGGATGAAACAGCCCTATCTGTTGGCGTGACAGCCAGAATGCCGGATATGCGAGAAGTGGTCAGAGGGACTTAAACTTCCAGCGGGCCTCTCGGACACTGCGTAACGCCGTTCCAAGAAAAGATTGATAAAACACCGTACGAGTCAATAAGATTACCTACTTACAAAATCTTCCTGCTCACTGAGTAGTTTTGCTGGCTCTTGTTTTTTGTCTTTAAAAATTTCAAGCTTTTCTAACAATTTGAGAGCAAGGCATTTTTGCTCAGTGCTACCTATAGTATGACCAGTTTCTGATAAATCCAATGCGAAAGCAGTTTCGTTACACGAATTTGAATGCTCCGTAAATCTTACGTTAAACGAGCGACCGGTTTGTCCGATATAATATTTTTCACAGTTATTACAACCAGTCAATTCTGCACAGTCCAGTGCCATCAAATTTGTCATGCGCCCTTTCCTGTTTATGTTTTACTCGGAATTTTAGGGTGTTATTGGCTTGAAAGCGACATCAAGCATTAGATTTTCTGACAAATTTCTCTATTTTCTGGGACATCTTGCCGTGAAATTTCATTGGAACGGGTTTCATTCGTTCTTTATTGACTCTGTTTTCTGGGTGAATTTGCGTTTCCCTGCTGTTTATTATTTGTTTCTTTTAACCTATTTTAAGAGCGCATGACATCATTTACAGAAAAATCATTAGCTACTGCTATTTACTTTAAAATACCGTGTTCTGTACATACGTCGCTTTCGGCCAAAGATAGACGAAAGAGCCGGTGAATAACTGAGGTGAAGAAAGCTTTTTTTATATCGTGGAGGATGGCATGAAATGGCATTGATGATACAATGTGTACATGTGTGGTTCCTGAAAATCTTTACTATTAAGAAAGTGAAGGTAGTTTGGAATTCTTCTTTTTCTTCTTCTTCTTCTTCTTCTTCTTCTTCTTCCGTAGTAAAAGTTATTTTTGGGTGCATGCTGTCTAATGTCTGGAAATGGAATTAGAATATATGTTTAACCCCTATCACAGGGCTGGCTAGAGGCGAAAGGCTTACTGAATCGGTAGTGGTCGCTGGACTTTGAGATGCTATTATGATGATTCCTTTCGCTGCAAAATTTGGCGATCCAATGGTGCCGTAAACAATAGGCATCAACTATATTAATCATTGTTTAATGCCATGTTTCAATTCAGAGATAAGTAATTTATAGCAGTAGGTATCATTTGTATATGTCCTCGTACGCCATTATGTCCCTCCTCATCCGACAAGTATTCATCATTCGCTCTAGGAAGCCTCTCGGAGCAGTGGGTGCTGACGGCAGCAGCTATTTCGATAAAAGTCGATAGATTATGTATGGTTTTGGACTAACATCCACTTGTTTCTGGTCGTTACCAACCTTAACATTCAATATTGTGTACAAAGAGTATCTTTACTCAAGCTGTCAGTAAAGTTAAACCATTTCATATTCAGTTAAATATAAGAATTTGTGATATTTAATTCCACATCTTACGTCTGCTTTCGTTTACGAGTACACACTGTGTACGCACTGCGCACAGCGTCGTCAGCTAATTAAATTTGACTAAATGAGTCGCATTAAGTTACGTCACAATGAGTTTCAAAACCAACTTAGATTATGTTACTATAGGGAAAGACTTCACTTGAGTGATATATTTTACTGATTTTTCCATCTTAATTTTCTTTTTTTCCCTTCGTTTCGAATTTCGACGCTAGATGCTCCTCCACCTCCAGGGGGCGGGCATGGCGAGGGGGGCCCCAGCCTAATTAGCGCTTCGTTGTACAGGACCAGTGCAACGACACGTCCATGAGCGGCGGCGATGTTTATTGGCCACCTGTTTAGCAAAACAGGGTGCGTAAGTGCGTCACCTGTGACATCAGCCACTCACGTTGTAGCCGAAGTGAGGTGACACTGTTGTTTGCTGAAAATGGTCACTTCAACAGCTGTTCCAGCCGGCGGTCGGCATTTAAAAATTGCCAAATTACCGGAGCTCTGTCTTCCGTACTCCGCGCCCTGACAGATGCGAGTAAGGTCACACCCCCATTCTGCCTAAATCTACACTATACTAAGTACAAGTTTCAGTGCTTGAAAATATTTGACATTCATTTTATCCAATATGGATGAGGATCACTGCGACTGTGATGAATGAAGGTTTCTTGAATTTACTGCAACCAGTCATCCTTAGTTTTGTTCTTCAATTTTTGTTATCCCATTACCGGTTTCGAACCACTTAGCAATTTATCATGAGATGGTACATGTTTATTGATTGATTGCAGCAATGTGGTAGCCGTGTAGCTGTGGCAAGACATATAAACGAAACATGTAAGCACTGGGTGTGGCGAGAATTATTCACAATATGAGATCGATTTTGTTGCATTGCTTACAATGATTAGCATACGTTAATTGGTTGTTGGTGCACACAGTATTCAGGAAAACATAATGAATTTTTTTTCAGTAACACTAATTTTACTGCACTTGACACACTTAGCCACAGGTAACATGTTCCATATGCTTTACAAAGCATAAATAAAGCAAGGAATATAGCTAAAATTCTGTCAAAAAAGTAATGCTGTGGCGGTTATTGTTTAATTCATAAATATTGATCAGTGTTAGTTAAACGAAATATAAATGAAACGTCACAAAAAATTTCAGTGCTCAAATTGCAGATGTAACATCTTCCAAACTCATTGTTTAATAGGGTTTATAAATAGCACATGTCAATTTTACCGTATAATTACACGTTATTTTTGCAGTAGTGAAATAGATTCATATTTACTGTCGCCAGTGTGTATTACAAGAGCTGAACAAAGAGACACTCTGCTCTAACATAAACTCTTTGACATAACTTTAGCCATACTTCTTGGTTTGTTTACGTTTTGTAAAGCATGTGGAATGTGTTACCTGTCGATAAGTGTGTGGAGTGCAGTAAAATTAACGTCACTTGAAAACATTCATTATGTTTTCGCGAATACTGTGTGCTTCAACAACCACTCAACGGATACTAACAACTATAAGTAATGCAACAAAATCGATCCCATAATGTGAATAATGCTCCCCACACTCAGTGCTTACATTTTTCGTTTATACATCTTGTCACAGCTACACGACTCACACATTGCTGCAAGCAATCAATAAATACGTACCATCTTATGAGGACTCGCTGGATGGTTAGAAACGGGTAATGGGATAGTGAAAATTAAGGAACAAAACTGCGACTGGTTGCAGTAATTTCTTTATTGAACATTCCACCCTGTCAGCCAGTCAGCTTTTTATCATGGCTTGGATGGCTTTTGCTTCAGTCACAGGCATTCCCACTCCATCCTTCCTCCCTCCTCCTCCTCCTCCCCCCCCCCCCCCCCTGCCACCCGCTACTTATCCTGTTTCACTGGCATACTGGCATACTTCGTGGATGGTTGACTCCTGACATGAAGATTCGTACACCTGTCCTAACGTTTGGAAATCTTTCCGTAACGTAATGGGGAAACCATTCACAAACAGACCACACCAGTAATTTCTGTAAGAGTACTTTCCAAGCACAGATATCCTAACTGCAGCCAGCTTATAAAATGGTAACTTAGCGAAAACATAATTCCTTAATTACGTGTTGCCGACACAGGGATCATCACAGACGCTGTCTGGCCACTTCTTCCATGTATCAATGTTACGAAAATTCGAAACAGACTACAGCGGTCTGGTTCGAATTTTCGTGACATCGTTTTTCATGTATGCCAGTTTTCCGAAATGCTCTCATTCGATACATCGATACATTACAGTACAAGCATCATCTACCTAATTTCGTTGTTTCCTAGTAATACTTCTTAATACATACATAAACGAATTCATATCATTTCAAGTGATAAACTACGTTACCCTCCATACAGTCAATAATTGGCTGGGATATCATACTTCAGTTTGTAACAGTCATATAAATGCGTCACTGTGTTATAATACAATAAAAAAAGTGGAACTGAAGAGGCTATGAGTGCCATATTTCCACAAACACATTTTCAGTGGCTCTGAGCACTACGGGACTTAACATCTATGGTCATCAGTCCCCTAGAACTTAGAACTACTTAAACCTAACTAACCTAAGGACAGCACACAACACCCAGTCATCACGAGGCAGAGAAAATCCCTGACCCCGCTGGGAATCGAACCCGGGAACCCGGGCGTGGGAAGCGAGAACGCTACCGCACAACCGCGAGCTGTGGACACGTTTTCAGTGCTATTGTATTTTCGGTAGTTTGTTGCATGTGTCTTTGTTCAATACACGTGTCAAACCATGGAGAAAGTCGTTCAAACATGCGTTAGTGGATGACGCACAGTCTTTCTGCCAAGCTGTGCTTTTCTCTGGAATTCCAAAATTTAAAATATACGAGAAGTGGTTTTTTAATGACTACAGTTCTACCACTTACAAATTTAATTCTGCATTTCTGTGCTTTTATTATCACAAATAAAATGTATATCCACAATGCTGAAGGGAAGGAAGATTGGATTTAACGTCCCGTCGACATCGACGTCTTTAGAGAAGAGCACAAGCTTGGCTGACGTCAAGGCTGGGGAAGGCCGTGCCCTTTTAAAAGAACGATCCTGGAATTTGCCTTGAGTGATTTAGGGAAAACACAGAAAACCTAAATCTGGATGATCTGACGCGGGTTTGAACTGTCGTCCTTCCGAATGCGAGTGGCACTTGGAACAAGAGCTTTTTTCCTGCTATTTTTGTCGAAAACTGACATTTTTGAGATCATGACCGTGCACAAAGTACAAGATGATTCGTGGTACGTAGCAAACAGAACCCAATCAACCAATTTTAATCACGCTATTTAGTTACAAAAATAGCGCTGTTAGCTGTTACGAACCGAGAGATTCATCTTCAGATGGCTGTTCAGGTTTGTATTACATTTGTTGTTGTTTATGCTAGTTGTCGAGAAAAAACAGTCAATAACTAATGAAAAACAACACCAAATGTAACGTAAACGTGAATTTCCACTCTTAAGTTGTCTTTTCTGACATCAGTTCTGTCGCCTCAGACCATCCAGAACCTAACATTTACAGAAGCTCTCCGCACACCCCGCAGTAAGACACACATGCTGCACGAACTGGCGGATGTGCAACTGCTCAAGTGTAGCCGGAAGTGCACGCTCCTCAAATGACAACATGCGCACCCTCACTTCTCTGGCGGGCGGAATTAGATAGCCGGACAGCCTGCGACATTAGGACTATCAGTATTCCTCTGAGAAAACTCAGTGACGCCGTGGCGCAGTGACTGCGCGCCCACGATGACACGTCGTGCCGCTTAAAATGTGCTGCGCCTGCAAGATGACGGAGTACGTCTGATGGAAAGGAATTGAAGTTCCCTATGTAACGATAGTCTTGTAACCTTTCCAGCTCGTCTTTTGTAGGATAGTACTAGTGCTTATCTTAGCACTGGAACCGCACATAACTCGGGCTCTGACACTTTATAATTGGGAGTGACAATCCATATGTATCCAAATTTCTTAAAAGCATTCATTTTTCTGCTTCCGTAAAACACGGTTTAAGACAAAGTACAAGAATAAAAAGTATCATTGGCTTCTTTGTTATGAGATAAGGTAGCGGGTTTAAGCCTTTTGTGTACAATACTCTCGAGGCACAAGAATTGTTTTTTGTGGCGTCGATATAGTCGTGAGCTTCTCTTAGCAACCTTTCGCTGCCGGTTTCCACACACTCCAAAAAGTGTTCGTCACATCCATAAAGTAAATAAGGTGATAGATGTTAAACATCCTTTCAACATAACACAGAGTGAAAGCCTGCAGTTGCTATCATGTTCTGTCTGTCTTGACCTTTCTCTCTCTGTTAGAGGTTATTAGCCCTTTTCCTAGGATCTGCACCTTGTCATTGAATGAGTAAGCTTTCTCACTTTCAGTTTGGAATTAATTTACCTTCCCTCTCTTGCCGGTCTACTGATGCAAGTTAATCTCTAATGATGCAGACAGAAGTGTGTTCCAGCCGTTCGTGTATTGTATTACATTTGTTCTGTTTAGTATATAATGGATTGAGTTGATGTTTAAAGCGCAAATATTTTACAACGTTCTACGTTCTGTAAGCCTATTTCTGAATTCAGCTGATGGACGCTGCCTTGTGGTGTTTGTCAAGTTGACTTTAAAACCAAATGAGAATTAATTTTCAAATTTGTATGATAAGGAATACAAGCACCACGCTAAATGAAGCCGATGGTGTAAATGTGAGAGTGGAGAGGAAGTTGAGGTGATATCAATAGCGTGGCAGATAGCCTACCAACCGACTCTACATTACTGCCAAAGTCAGTCCACACCTCCCCCCCAACGACCTTCCCTACACTGGGCTGTTAGAGGTCTGACTCAGAATTACAAGGTATAGAAATAAATCCCTTGTGCCACGTAACTGACGGCAATACGCAACACAAATGAAATATCCATTTGTGCAATGTATAAATGCCCACGGAATTGGCAGTGAACCTGAAGACTAGGGCGCCACTGAGTGGCTGAGGAATCTACGGTGCAGAAATTATCCCAGGAAGAATGGTCGATATGTAGGGATATGACAAGAACCATCATTAGAACCAAATAAGTCTGGTAAACATGGGCTCCAAAGTGCATACCTTAAGAGCTATTAGCACATGTTCAGTAGAAGAGATGTGTTTCACTGTAGCGAACATGTACAAGTGCTCATAGCTCGTACGGTATATATTAGGGATGGCGGTTATCGCCGAAACAACCGGTATTCGATAACATCGTTGTTTTTCACACCAATTTACCCCGACTGTTAAAACCGCTCAAAATAACCGGTTTCAGAAATAACCAGTTTTCGGTTTTTTATTCTGATTACTTCTCGTAATAAACGTAGAAATCGAACGAAGATTGAAGAGTTAGATTCTCTCAGTTTCAAGATACATAGAATCAAAATATTAAATTAAACAGGCAAATAAAAGAAAACTTAGTCTGTACATCGTTCGCTGCTTTTGTCGAAAAGTTGTAAGTGGCTGAATACTACAAAAATCACCAGTATTCTCCTTTTGATTCCAATTTTTTTAGACTCTGCTCAAAAGTCATGCGGTAATCGGGGATCATACCACTTTTGGAGCTTTAGGAATAGTCAGTGCTTATGGGTGAAAACAGACGTTGAACTATTTTTCGTGATAATTTGTCCGTTTTCAGGGGCGACATGCAGAAAAAGGCGTATTACGTAGACACATGCAGCATCAGAGCTACTTTGTTTTCATTGTATACCATGAATGAATTGTTCATTTTGCAGAGTATTACTGTTACCATAATTTTCTTCCTCTTATTGTTTCATGGAAATAGCACACTGATCTATAATCTCTTAAAGCAAATTAAACATTGTATTTCATAAACACCTCACTTCGTAAAATTATTTCCAGATTGTAGTTGCCGTCACTCTGCAATACATGGGATGCCCGGCGACGACGGTGAGAAACTACTGTATAGACCTGGTGGGGGGCCGGCCGCGGTGGCCGTGCGGTTCTGGCGCTGCAGTCCGGAACCGCGGGACTGCTACGGTCGCAGGTTCGAATCCTGCCTCGGGCATGGGTGTGTGTGATGTCCTTAGGTTAGTTAGGTTTAAGTAGTTCTAAGTTCTAGGGGACTTATGACCTAAGATGTTGAGTCCCATAGTGCTCAGAGCCATTTGAACCTGGTGGGGGCACACTGCACGTACACGCGTAGCTAAAGCCATGACACACAGCCATAGAGACCTTATTGCCTCAGCAATGCTGTACCAATTCTTATGCCTTGTGTTTGTAGCTCCCTTCTGTCGGCATTGTTATTAAAATACAGTAGCACTAATAGCCATTTTCTGTAACAATGCAATATATTAAATGAAGGCAAATGTTACGAACAAACATTACTCCTTTTCCAAAAAAGGTTTCTTTAACAACGAAAAATTCTAGCACTGACGCTATGGCTATTTGACATTTCGTTTTTTTACTCAGTTATTAGTAAAAATAAAAAATCCTGAAAGTATCTGTTATAACTGAGAGCAAACCAATACCAAAAATACCGGTTATTCAGAAGTAATATTCGGTATCGGTTTTAACCAATCAGTTTTTTCCATCCCTATTGTGTTTAGTGCACATGTTTACTTTACTTTTTTTTCGAATGATCGTTCCTGTTGTATCCCTGAATGTTGACTATTCTGCCTGGGACACCCTGTAGATGGTCAGTTCTCTGCCATTCCATAACCCTAGCAGGAGTGGTAATGGTGGAGTAGTAGTAGTAGAAGTAGTAGTAGCATTGATGATGATGGTGGTGGTGGTGATGGTAGCTTTAGCAGTTGCAATAGTGGTGGTAACGGAAATCTCAATCTGTGTTACATTTCTAACCGCAGAATCATTATTATCGGAGTGTTCTTAACCGATTTAGTTCAAACTCTTACGAGATACTCTAATAAACCTTGGTATCGACGTAAGCTATTTATTTTTAATGTGTATGGTACGCAAATATATGTGCAATACGTAAAAGGGAAAAATTTTTAGTAAAAATCTCAAAAAGTTCTTTACCGATTTATTTCCTATTTTTGCACAATACTCTAATAAACTTTCGGACAGTCATAGGCTACATGTTTTTGAATATATATGGTAGATAATATATATGTAATATGTACAGGGGAAACGCTGTTAGCCGGCCGAAGTGGCCGTGCGGTTAAAGGCGCTGCAGTCTGGAACCGCAAGACCGCTACGGACGCAGGTTCGAATCCTGCCTCGGGCATGGATGTTTGTGATGTCCTTAGGTTAGTTAGGTTTAACTAGTTCTAAGTTCTAGGGGACTAATGACCTCAGCAGTTGAGTCCCATAGTGCTCAGAGCCATTTGAACCATTTGGAAACGCTGTTAGCAAAAATCTCGGTATGTTCATGATCAATTTATTTTAATTTTTGCACGATGCTCTAATAAACATTCAGTCAGACATAGGCTGTATAGTTTATTAAACAACAGTGTACAGATTTTCTGTTAAAACTGTCCGCTAGAAAGAAAGTGCTGTGCTGAGAAAATGTGGGAATTCCTTTTCTTTCTTGCAGACAGTTTTTACTTACACAGCATTTCTAAGAGGGAAAAGAAATATTGTACTTATCGCTTATAAACTTATGATTAGAATACTACTGTACTATGGAATATAACAATGATCTCAGCCGATTTACCTATTCATTTTAAACTACTTCAGTTCCCAATTAAGGTTTAGTTTGTAATATAAATAAACAAGGCTCAAGGTCAGAGAGAGAGAGAGAGAGAGAGAGAGAGAGAGAGAGAGGAGGGGTAAGAGGAGATGGGCAGAAGGGGGGAGGGGTAGAAAATGGACAGAGAGAGGGGAAAGGGGGAGATGGTGAGGGGGTGAGGAGGGGGGGGGAGAGGATCAGAAGGATGTTAGGACGTATATGCAATTCCCATAGATATTTAGTAACAGCGAAGCATTAAAAAGGTTCACTAGTACAGTGTATTGTAGAACAGTAGGTAATTGGCCATCTTGTAGAGTAAATAAATTAAATAAATATTTATAAATTCCGGTAAATTTATTAGTAGTACTATTTCATCAATTTACGTTAGAAGGAATTCCCATTTTTCCGGAAAAATATCTGAAATGTCCGTCTTCTCCCAAAGGCTCTTTATCACTTTCTACCAAAGAGATCGCGGGTTAGGTTATCTACGTTAAAAATAACCTGAAACTTTAATACTTGTAATATGTGAAATTACTGAACAAGTGTACCAAGTCAATTTCTGTCTCACATTGTCCCTGTTTTGTTTGTTACAGTCTCAGAGGAGGCCGATGTTTGCAATTTATGCTATGTTATTGGTTTGTAAGTGTTTCACAAGCACTTCATTACTTACCACCTTGTCAATATGCAGTCACCAATTACAAAATTATTAGTGCTTTTACGCTCATTTGCTACTTTACTTGAACTTGTGTTTGACTAGTTCAGACACTTTGTTAGAGTATAACTTTAATTATCACAACACTGAGAATAACTGTATCATCTTACAGCAGCAGTTGTGCGCCCAATTATTTAATTTTCGTATAAATTTTTTCTACTTTTACCACCTTTCCCGCACTGAGCTGGCAGCGTGGCACGCTGTTACTACACGCCACATTATAGCTGAACCACTTCTGTTGGAATGTCCAGAAAACTATGTTTACATTTTTCGTTGATCCGCCATATTTTAGAACTGCTGTCAGACAATTACAGTTTTCATCTTCCTCATAGTTCTGGAAACCAATAATACAAACATTTTACTAACAAATCTAGGGTTCCACGGAAGGAAGGAAGATTGGGTTTAGCATTCCGTCAACATAGAGGTCATTAGAGACGAAGCACAAGCTCAGATAGTGTCAAGGATGGGGAAGGAAGTCAGCTGTACCCTTTCGAAACCATCGCGGCATTCGCTTCGAGCGATGTAGGGAAATCACAGAAAACCTAAACCTGGATGGCGGGGGGCGTGTTTGAACTGTCGTCCTCCAGAATGCGAGTCCAGTGTGCTAGTCACTGCGACGCTTTCGAAAAAACATTTACGTCGCATGTAATACTCGTGAATTGACAAATGATTGCTTTATTTGGATTAGGCGTTACTGTATATCCGTAACTGTATTATCGCAGCTAATTTCTACACACGCAGCGCAATTACACGGAACGTTCAAATCGTAATCCTGTTTAACATCACAAATTCTGGAAATCAAACGCCCCTCCTAAGCAAAACCAACCCATCAATAACTACGTATGCGACACGCTGCAAACACAGAACACATGAACGCTGCTCGTTAACAGGCATTAATAATAATTACATATATATGTGGAGTTTTGCTTGTAGTATCATGACTGACTCGAAAATCAGTTTCCAAAGAAACTATGTTGTGACAGTTTCCAAATATACATTCATTGTTGGATACTTTAGCTAGAAATTCTGAAAAGTTACAGTTGTAAAAGTAATAAGTTATTGATAAAAAGTTTTTCATTTCTGCCACTGGCGTGGCCTATTTCACTATGAAAACATCTCATAAGCAAAACCCTCTAACTTTCATTCTGGCTGCTTTTATACAAAAGCAAGCTCACACCGACATACGTCATATGAATCGTGGTTGCACCATATCTTTCCCACTGTTCGTTTCTACAAAGTATTACATAAAATGTCATATTAAGTTTTAACATATGTCCCACATACACTCTTTCAATCATTCTCACACATTCACACAGCAAAATATAATCAAATAATAATTTTGAGCGATTTTTGTATTACGTAATGTAAAGTAACTTAAGTTATGAAAAGAAAATTATAATTAATTGTTTTTGCGCATTGATAACTTTCTAATGCCTTCTAATTATAATCAAAGTCAATTTGTTATTGTTCCTAACTGGGTTTTAAAGCAAACGTTGGTTTTAGGACTTTTAGGTAATTTTCATTATCTTCGGAACTATAATAAATAAAAATCTGAAATTTTGATAGCATCATTCAATTAATAACAAATGACTGTGTACCAAATTTGAAGAAAATCGAATAATGACTAATATGGATGATTTAGATTCGTAGAGGGTATGCATTTTCGTACCGACTGAATGTTACTACATGCAGTTGTCATGGCAGGCAGCGTCAATTGCGCTATGAGCAAAGCGAAAAAAAAAAACGTAGCCATCCTACAACCACTGTACCAAATGGCTGCATGCTTTACTGCAACGAATGTCATCTCGTAATAACTTGCTATGTTACACACTCCCTAAGACTAAACTAAAGCCGCGCAGGATTAGCCGAGCGGTCTAGGGCGCTGCAGTCATGGACTGTGCGGCTGGTGCCGGCGGAGGTTCGAATCCTCCCTCGGGCATGAGTGTGTGTGTTTGTCCTTAGGATAATTTAGGTTAAGTAGTGTGTAAGCTTAGGGACTGATGACCTTAGCACTTAAGTCCCATAATATTTCACACATATTTGAACATTTGAACTAAACTAAACTCCTCCCGAACAGGCCATGAAGGCACAACGGTACCGACCCACCGCCGTGTCATCCTCAGACCACAGGCATCACTGGATGCGGATATAGAGGGGCATGTAGTCAGCACACCGCTCTCCCGGCCGTATGTCAGTTTTCGAGACCGGAGCCGCTACTTCTCAATCAACTAGCTCCTCAGGTTGCATCACAAGGGCTGAGTGCACCCCACTTGCCAACAGCGCTCGGCAGACTGGATGGTCAGCCATACAAGTGCTAGCCCAGCTCGACAGCGCTTAACTTTGGTGATCTGACAGGAACCAGTGTTACCACTGCGGCAAGGCCATTGGCGTTACACTCTCCCTACGAACCTAATATTACTTTTAAGTGCATTTAAGGTTCGTATAATGGCAATGTTATTACTGAATTCTTTAACTGAACCGACAAATTTAACTATGGGATTTCTAATGAAAATTGTTCCTACTTACAATTTTTTTCCAATGAATGAAATATCAAAATTACATTACAGTTTTTTTACAATATTACATCAGATTTCAAAGACTTGGACTCGACAGCGAATAGCAAAATTTATTTTCAAAATTTCCTTTTTTTTCTTCAGAAACAATATATTTCGTACAAAATTCCGCATTTTAACATTTTCCAAAAATAATTATTTATCAAACCATGTACATTAGTAAACATTCAAGTTTTCCTCGCAATTAAATTTTTCTTTGGAGAATTACTTTACAAATTCCTATATCGTTTTGAAATGAATTAAACACTTTACATTCGCTGTGTTAGCATTCATCAAACCTAATATATTATTTTAACAGCTCTGGGATGTGTCCTTTTTATATACTTAAAAAAAACACTGATTTCTGTAGCAGCACTGGGGTATAACTATTTTCATTTTTAGACTTACACTTGGGTTTCTTTAGAGACACTTCACTGTGATACAGCGTCCAGTCATCAGTCCTACACCTGAGATCCTACAGTCTCTTATCAGGTTTTTCCAAATTTCATACCTGCAAAATACAGTACGTCTAAGCCACCATTCTTAATTTCTGCACCCTAACTTTACACATATACGCGTATCATAGTTCGTATTTTTTTCTCAAGTTTAAAGAACAAACTATGCGAGGAACCTTCCAGAATTTTGGTGTACTCAAAAATTACTGCTTGTTTTCACGAAACTTTTTTTCCAAGAAAACTCAATATTCATTTAAATTCATAATTAAACATCATTCAGAAATAAAAACAGGACCCAAATTGGCACTACTACTTTATGTTTTTTTTCAAAAAATCATTACAAGTATTTTATAGTAAGAGAATTCCTAAGCAAGTTCCTGCTGAAAGCAATACTTATTCCTATGTAAGGAAGCCAAAAATTTACAGACATTTACTTCATTAACTTTTCTTTTCAGAAAACATATTTACTTTACAGTTACTATTAAAATCTCATGACTTTACATAAAATAAGCTATTATACACATAGAATGCAAAATTACTGGAAATGTTGGAAATTTTTATGCCAACTTATGTGGCTCTCAAAAACACATCAGATACATAATCCTTTTACTTACTTCTAGTAGCCAAATTCCTTATGTCTCTTACCACAAAAATCTCACAATATTACTTCTACGTGCTCTGAAATTGGTTTAGAAATCACTTATTATATAGTCACGTTACATTATTCTTTCCAGTATACCGTATTACATCACTTTCATTCCACATTCATTTGTGTTAGTCTTTAGTGATCATATACCTCCAAAAAGATCTTTCTTTTACCAATTCTCTTACTTTTGAGTAGCATTTGCTCTCTATCTACGTTTTTTATATACCTTATTTACTACGATAAGGAAGGAGGAAAGATAACACCAAAAAAAGTTTTGAATGATGGAGAGTTAGGTTGACAATACAAAACGAAAAGGAAATACTTTTGCCAACAACTCGGGATGCCTGGTGTTCGTCAAACACCTGACGACGCTAAGAATGCGGTCCCCTGAGGCCAGTTAGCTACCACTGCCCCCATCATCTTTCTGTATGTACTTCATCAAATCAATGATATTGCGCAATCCCTATACTGCAGAAGGATCTACTTCCTTACTTTCGCCATAATCATTATACCTCAGAACATTCTGTTTCTTTCTGCAGTAGTGTATAGGCGTATCACTTTATTACTCGTATTGATATTGCATTTTTCCAATAAAATGAATAGCTACTGTTCTCCCCTGTACCACAATGACCGCTTCATTACGTCCAAAATGCACTTTTCCTTGGTACTTTTGTTAGAAATCTGCCCCCATCAGCATTTCCACGCTTAATCCGTTTATTATCAAAAAAGTTTGGTGCAATTTTACCTCACCGATCCTGACAAGTATCGTAACTTCATGTTTAACTACTTTCTTACTGTTCCCTGCGCCTACAATAATATTTATTATACTTACTGGCATTATAACCACATCATTATAGCAGGGAGAGCATTTACATAACCCTGTGATACTGCACATAAATCGAAACCACAATCCAGTAAACAAGGAACCTTCTCATTGAAAATAGTAACTTCTATTATAGGTTGTCCTGCAGTTTTTTCCTCTGACATCAGGATCAGGTTCGTCTAACAAATCTTGCACTACATCGCATCTATTTAATCCTACATCTTCTGTGGAAATTACGCACATATTCACTGGGTCTTCTTCCTCTTTAACTGTGGCAGCTTCAGTTAGTCTGTCCACTATTGACAAATCAAGACACTTCTCCAAACACTCTCCTTCTTTAATAATAATATCAGATTCTGCAACCATTCCTATCGTTTTGTCAGAATCATCAAAATAGCCCCCTACTTCTTCCACTTCTGTTTCTTCTTCGTCACTATGAGAAGCTTCTCCTCCTAATCTTCGTAAAACTTCCTCTGCCCTTCTATATTCTTCCTCAGGTACCTCTAGTGCTGTTTTCCCTATCATAGCGCTAATTCCACAGTTTACTAAAAGCTTCTCATCTGCATTGCAGTGCTCACTCACACTAATATCGTGTTCAGAATCGTTATTTTCTAACAACTGTTCCTCATTAACCTGGTTCCTGGAATCGCTGTTTTGACCTTTTTTCGCAGAAATCTACTTAACTTCCCCGAAAAACACAATTTTTAACAGTGTCCCTCTCCTCTGAAACATTTGTTTCTACGGTATCACTCCCAAGATGTTCAGCTAGTGGCTGCCATACAATATGTTTTGCTAGCGGATTTAAACTATGCTGCCGTAGCCTGCCGTAGAACCATTACAGACTGGCATTAGTTTTCCCCCCTCTCCTACATGGTCATTGCCACTGATATTCCTTTCGGCTGGCAGTCTGCGCCACTCCATCCTGTCAGCGGATTGCTGCTGTCTATATTCAATATATCGGTCTCTGTTATTATATCTACATCCAACAGGACCCCCTCGCCCTCGGTATCTGCCTCTCTAATTGCCAGATCTTTGCACTCCTATTCAATTTACCTGTATCTCAGCTCTGTTTTCATTTTGCCTAACAAGAGGCCTATAATCCCTTCTAGCATTCTCCTCTGCTTTTAAAATATTTTAGACCCTCTCAAAATAATGAATAAATTTATCAATATCATCTTTAGGTACCGAGATTATTTTATTATGCCAGTACAAAGGCAACTTATTGTCTGTCCCCATAATGATCTGTTCTGTCTCCACTTTAGAGCTCAAATATGACAAAGCTGTGACCAATTTTTGTACAAACCTCTTAATAGTCTCTTTCTTCCGATCATATTTTTCACCTGACCAGAATTTGTTTACAGCTTCCATCAGTTTTCGTTTGCCCCAATATTCCTAAAAAAATGCCTGTTTAAAATCTTCTATCTTGTCATGTTTACTACTGCCCAATTTCCCCAAACTCTAGCTTCCCCCATCAGACTTGATGTAATGAACCCAATTTTTTTATCCTCCCATGATTTGGGCAAGAAGTCCTCAAAATCACCCCAAAATTCTTTAGGATGTATATTTTTACTTGGATAGAATCGCAAAAACTGCCGATGTGTCACATATGAAATTTCTGAAGATTCTACCACACCATTAGATATTACATATCCACTATTGTTAGTAACATTTTGTTCTACTCTTTTTAGTCTACCATCATGGTCACGCAGTTGTTTATCTACAGCTGTACTAAACTGATTTATGTTAGTTTCCAAGTTAGTAAATTTAGCAGCCACTTGCACACCAAATTTCGCACACATATTCTTTCCTTCCTTGATATGATTTTCCATTATAATGTGATTTTATTTAAATCTGTATTTACTTCTTCCTTTAACTGTTTGGTGTCATCAGCAACTTGCTTAATCTGAGATGTCAATTCATTTTTTACTGTTACAACAGCCTTATTACATTCTTGTTTTACTTTACTAATCTCACATTTTACACTGTCACTAAACAAAGTCATATTGTTTGTCCATGAATCTCTTAATTTAGAAATTTTGATTTCTATCCTGGAATCCATTTGTACTGCCAAATTAGTAAACACCTGATTAACTTCCGATTGCAAACCATTCACTTTAGTGTTCATTTCGGAACCCATTTGCTTCATATGTATCAAAATATTTGCTAACATTTCTGAAACACTAAATTTCTGTTCACAAGCAATTGACAATGGTTCCTGCTTTATTTCTGTAACAGTAACAGTAACTTGACATCAGTTTCCACCGTGTTTTGTTCATTGTCTGCCCCACAATTAGCATACATTGAATCTGGCAAGCCACTATCATTTGGTTGTGATGCATTAAAACTAAATTTACCAGCCACTGCATCATCTGCATATATTACTTTACCCAAATTTACCCCCACATTCTTGTCTACTATAGCGTGGTTATTATTTTCCGAAATGTTGACAAGTTTCTTTGCACACACACGCACACCAAAAAAAGTAGAACACAACTTAGCTTTTCTCGATCGTCGTCAGCACTGCGAGATGTTACAGCGGGTCCATTCACCAAGCTCTGCTGCTGCAGATGTAGTTTCCGGGTCCACACTCAGTCCACTGCTGCCAACTGCCACAGACTCCCGGCTGCTGTTGCTCGTTGTCGCACGATGTTTAACTGTTGCCAGCGTCGTCAGACGCCTTCGCCACCGGTTGTTCTAGCCGCTAAATTTCCACTTTGCTATTGTTGTCCTTTCTGATCAAAGTTTATTTATGCACATATGGGTGTTTCTTTTATCGGGTTAGCTACACTGCTGCTTTTAAAGTCCACATTCACTTGAACTTCACAATTCCTGGACGCTAAATGCACCAACTGCGGCGCGGTGGGATCGGTCGTCATCGTTCTCTCTCTCACTTATCGAAAGTCCACCTACCTCGATATTCCTTCCTTCGGACGTCCCTTCACTCTGTAGTAGCAGATACGTGCTAGGCAGTGTAAAGCAGCGTTGATGAAACCACTACTTAATACCTACCACATAGAGGCCACGTAACTCTAGTTGGAAATCAGTTCCTGAAAGTTCATTTTTAAAAAAATCGGGCGTTCAGAGGATGCAGTCTAATTGCAGAAAGTATTTAAAATTAGATTGAATCTGCCTTTTATTCATACGGAAACACATGAAATGGCTATCAAGTCCGTATTTAATATCGTAAACTTTATACTTCATAATTCACTGTCTGTACACCAAATTTTCACTTGAAAAGCAGCCAGAATTTTTGCAAGTCCGACCCGACTTATTTTCACGATCTAACAGTCACAGACCCACCACTCTTCGCGAGTTAAACATTCGTTCGTTTCATTGGTCTTCTTAGCAAGGAGTATTCGCCAAAGTATTCCGTACACAGTACGAAATATGCCACGCGGGATTGTTACTACGACCAGAAAGTCCACACGCTCATAAAACTCCAACTATTTAATTTAGAAACACCAAACTTTCATTAAAATGTTCACAACTCCAGTCGCTTCAGTCACGACACGTTTTAACCGAAATGAACTCACTAGTTCTTCATCTATTACGGAGCTATCTAACATGGTGTTATCCGTAGGCCGGTTAGCAAGAGACTATCTCGAGCTCCTCTACTCTCTGCCCACCTCACTATATTCGCGCGGGAACAGCTTAATTGAGATTGGCTGTTGATCTAAACGACCAATCAGAATGTTCCTTCCAGATCATTCTCACTGCGAAACTTGCCTTATCCAGTCACTAATCTGATAGTAATTAACGTCATCAAAACTTCAATTTCTAGTATATTGTTTAATCTAAATATTTCCAAATTGGTAAATAATCTTATTCCGCCTCTAACTTTCATTCTGGTTGCTTTTATACAAAAGCAAGCTCACACCGATATACGTCATCTGAATCGTGGTTGCACCATAACTTTTCCACGGTTCGTTTGTACAAGGTCTTACATAAAATGACATATTAAGTTTTAACTTATGTCCCACATACACTATCTCAATCATTTTCACACACTCACACTGCAAAATATAATCAAATAATAATTTTGAGCGATTTTTGTATTACCTAATGTAAAGTAACTAACGTTTTGAAAAGAAAATTCTAATTAATCGAATTTATGCACTGATAACTTTGTAATGGCTTTAAATAATAATAAAAGTCAATTTGTTATTGTTCCTAACTGGATTTTAAAACATAAGCGTCGGTTTTAAGCCTTTTGGTAATTTTCGTTATCTTCGGAACTATAATAATTAAAAATCTGAAATTTTGTCAGTATCATTCCATTAACAACAAATTTGAAGAAAATCGAATAATAACTAATATGGATGATTTAGATTCGTAGAGGTTATGAATTTTCGTGTCGACTGAATGTTACTCTATGCAGTTGTCATGGCAGGCAGCGTCAGCTGCGCTGTGAGCATAGCGAAAAACAACGTAGCCATCCTACAGCCACCGTACCAAATGGCTGCGTGCCTTACAGCAACAAATGTCATCTCGTAATAACTTGCTACGTTAGATGCAGAAATGGTTTGCAATAGCATAACTGAATTTGAGAAGCAAAAAAATGAGCACATACTTAAAGGTGCACATTTCGATTTCACAGAAGGCGGAAGAAGAAATAAGGACTTCACTTTTCGCAATTTGACACCACAGACAAGAACTATTTATGGTAATATTGTGATATTTAATAGGATTTAGAGGAAGATTTTAATCACATAAAGCGGTGTAATACTTTTATGGAATGAACCAAGAACTCTTCAGGTAAGTAACACAATAATGCAAACTTCATTATTGGTGCAGATCTGAAAATTAAAATGAGCGTTGCAAGCAATCGAGCTACCTTCTGGTAGTGATAAGCAGCAAAAATACGCGACCGTTCGTGTAGTTTTGCTGCTTATCACTACCAGAAGGCAGCTCGATTGCGAGCAACACTTGGGCTGTAATTTTAACGCATTCATAGTGTTAAAATAGGTGAACGTAATTTTCAACTCACCTTTGACACTTCGCATAACCTACGAGGTAACGCCAGCATTGATAAATGCTCGAGGAACTTTAATGGAAATCTTAACGAGAAAGACGAAGTAGTCCTCGCCAAACCCTGTTGGGTAAATTTAGAGACCTTCATTCAATGAAGTCCGTGCGACCGTTATACTGCCAACATCGTGTATCTCGCGCAGCGTTCATGAAAGTAAGAGAGGAAGTGCACATGCATTGTTGTTGTTCGTGTTTAGTGTTGTTCACAGGGCTGGTAGGGCATGGCACAACTTTATCGAAAATGACATGAGATGATGGGTCCCCCACGCTAAAAATCAGCACTCATTCAGGCGGTGGTGGTAAGGGAAATGTGTACATGGGATGAGATGTAGACATCGATATGCCTGCTACTGTCTCTCACTGGCAAACAATAAAGGAACCTATTGACTAATCACATGTATTCCTTTGTTTGCCTAAGCAAACCGCAGACAACCTGTAAGTGGGGAAAGGAAATATATCACCGTATCAATTTCGAACCTTGTTTTGACACCATCGAGCGAGATGTGTGCACTTCGGTCCAAACTTCGAAGAATCTCTTGTTGTAAGCCGCGGTTAAGCGACACTGTGTCAGAATTTCTTCCGACACTTAGGAATTGCGTAATGATCTCACACTGCAAGTCAATGATGGTCGTCCACATATTATCGCCTGAGAACAAAAAGTTTCAGCATCCAATATATTAGCACAGAGAGTGTCCAGATCTAGCCTCATGCCTCAACCGTTTTGAAGTTCTCTGGAGGAGCGAATTTGCTCTTAGCCTATCCAGACCTGTGCCGTGCAGAGAGCAGCATTGCAAGGAGAATACACTCCCTGTGAAGGTCACAAAACAGTAATTAACAATAACACAACTCATTAAAATGTTAAATTTTGTCAGATTCAGCGCATAACTTCTTCAGCTATTGATATTTCGGTGACTGTTCCTAAAGTAAAAAATTAGTTGTATTATCATGAGCCTAACTGATGTAACGCAGTTAACGCACTAGACTCGCATTGGGGAGGACGATGGTTCAAATCCCCATCCAGCTATCCTGATTTAGGTTTTCTGCGATTTTGCTAAATCGCTCCATATAAATATCGGGATGGTTCCTTCAAAAAGGCACGGCCGATTTCCCTTCCCTTCCTTACGTAAACCAATTTCGTGCTCTGTCTCTAATGACCGCGCTGTCCTTTTGTGTGACATATTGGCTGTTTATTATCCTTGACTGTAACTCACCTTTAGTTGTAGGTTTATGGCCGCAAGGCGTCACATAACATAATTAATTCATAAGGCATATATAAGTAATCGAATTAATATTGGTGTGTAGCTACCAATATTTAGATGTCTCCTTGCTTCGACGACATGCCAGGGGCTATATCGCGCACCAATGGTTCGCGCTTGGGGCTGGCGCTTCGTCTCTGACAGATATCGGCTTTCTATTAGCGCTGTAACCATGGCAACGGCTCGCCCACGGACGTGTGCCTGTCATCGGCAAAAACTTCCTGCCTCTGCTTGTGCCAGATATAAAACAAGACGCCCTGTCTCCTGTGGCAGTATCGGATCTCGTTTAATTAGGCTTTCTTCTGTAAAATACTGTGACAGAGCGATTAAAGAGTTTAAAATTAGATATGTAGAGATTCGAGACTTGGTCGTGAGTTACGGGTAAGAATACTGCGCATGTCCTTAACACAGAGTTATGGCCGCTAATAACAAGTGTCCATTGATTGTAAAACTTATTATTTACGCGTTTCGCGCATGGTTCATAATAAGAATATCTGCCAGGGTCATCACAATTGCCTGGAAAGTACAGCTTGTGAATTCACTGACAAACAAGTTTGCATACCAGAGAAAATAACGTTATGCAGAGTATCATGTGAATCTCTATCCCTCGTAAGAATGGTGCTCAACTGACCGTGTACTACCGTTACAAAACTAGCTGTCAAAGCATTTTACCAGGTGGGATAGTTGAAGTGACGTTAGGATCTTGTATTAAAAGTTAACGGACAATTAGTAACAAAATCAGTACCAGACACCAATGTAAAAACATAACAGAAAATGCTATCAAAGAAAATTAAGAATCACAGAAGTGTGAAAACTAAAGTGCGTCGTTAATACATTTGTTATGAACAAGGGATGATCGGAAGGTGTGGAAGGTAGAACAGAGGAGACAGGGTGAGATGGGCGCGAAACAGTCTTAGCACATGCAAGAGGCTGTCATTTGACACCTTACTCTGCATTAAGTTGTTCTCTGTGTTGTGTAAACCTTTTTTCCTATGCATTTAAATATGTCTGCTCATAAATTTCATGTCTAAGTTGTGCTTTCATGGCAATTGTGATTTTTTTTGGGTAGATATTTTGATAATTGGCTATGTGTAAATAAAAAGTTCCAACATTTTATGGATTATTTTTATTAGCGGCCAAAAATCGGTGATAATGGCGTGTGTAGTATTCTTAGAATGGTCGCAGACCTCCTACCCGACTTTACGTCACAAATCAAATTTAGTTTTAAGCAAATGATTTGACAATCCCGCATAGTTAAACAGTATTGATGTGAAAAAATGGACGTTCATGCTTTAAAGTGTAGATTCTCAAGTAAAGGTGTGATTGAATTGGCTCTTTGGTTTGAGGAGACCATGAGTATATCAATTGCATTAGGTCAATAGTGTGTAATCTAACATTCGAATTGACCGTTGGTTTACTTTTAATTAACCGTGTGATTGAATTTAAGCGTGTCAAGTGATGTCAGGGGAGCAGTGTCAGTGATGTGCGTCTATCAGGGGGGTCCAGCTCCTCGCCTTGTAAAGTTTAAAGTTGATTAATGACTTTAATAAACCCTAACATGCCCTGATTTGGAAACCTATGCCCTTTCATATACAAAGTTTTGACCCATGCAATTAATCCGTGAACTCATCTCACTATAACACGATAAAATAAAGTTACTTGAGCAGTTAACACTTACTTTTGAGGGCAACAGCTAACAGCAGGCATAGTAATGAGGAAGTGAATTTAATATACAAAATCATCTCTAATATCTCAGCAATGATAAATGTGTCCAGCAACATGGCTTATAACCAGCTGCTCTACGATGGGAATATGAGCCGCAGTCCGTAACAGTTAAAAATCAGAGCGTCTCTCCAAGTTATTTCGGCGTCACAACTTATCTGCTGAAAAATGCGTGCGGAGAACGGGTTCAAAAAATGGCTCTGAGCACTATGGGACTCAACTGCTGAGGTCATTAGTCCCCTAGAACTTAGAAGTAGTTAAACCTAACTAACCTAAAGACATCACAAACATCCATGCCCGAGGCAGGATTCGAACCTGCGACCGTAGCGGTCTTGCGGTTCCAGACTGCAGCGCCTTTAACCGCACGGCCACTTCGATCGGCGGAGAACGGGTTCAAATGGCTCTGAGCACTACGGGACTTAACATCTGTGGTCATCAGCCCCCTAGAACTTAGAACTACTTAAACCTAACTAACCTAAGGACATCACACACATCCATGCCCGAGGCAGGATTCGAACCTGCGACCGTAGCAGTAGCGCGGTTCCGGACTGAGCGCCTAGAACCGCTACACCACCTCGGCCGGCGAGAACGGGTTATTCAGAATAGTTCATGCCGGCCTTGATGTGAAATATATGACGAGAACCATGAGATGCATGAATTATTAGGGGAAAACGTCGCGTTTCGCAACACGTCATCGCGTCATGACTGCAGAATGGGAGGCACACCAACGAACTGAAATAACCAATACGTGACCAGGGTGAATTAAATGAAATGAGAGAGAATATTAACATATTACTTCATATAACTGACTTTAGAAAATCAAATCGACAAAATAATACACGTCCTATCAGTGCAGTCATACGTGGCAGCTAAAGTTCATACACGTGGTCACTATATAAACAGAAACGAAATGAGCCATGGCATCGTTGGCCGGGAGGCACCTATTCGGGGAAGTTCGGTCGCCAAGTGCAAGTCTTATTTCATTCGACGCCACATTGGGCGACTTTCGCGGCGGTGATGAGGATGAAATGATGATGAGAACAACACAACACCTAGCCTCTGAGCGGAGAAAATCTCCAACCAAGCTCGGAATCGAAAACCGGACCCGCTTCATGGGAGGCGAGCACGTTACCACCCAGTTAAGAAGGCGGACATATAAACAGGAATTCCATACAAATCACGAATTATTTAGGAACCTAAACTGAAGGAAAGAGTGACTTTATTGACTGTAAAACTCTTCGGATTCATTGACTATGAACGGATTCTGTACTCATTCTCGAAGTTACTACTCTCACAAAGAAGAAAGAGTTGATAACAACTCGTGGAATTCAAATCCACTCGCGCTTACCATAAGAAGCTCGCAATGTGAAGTAACTAATGTTTAACCATGAAATTCAAGTACGTCATGAATAATGTTGAAGATCTGCACTGCCTACTCAAAGCCCAGTTACATGAAACCAGCACACCAAGCAACAACACGACTACACGCCGCACGAATCCCGTCTTGTCTACGCCGCTGAACACACCAGAACATAATATATGTGAATTCAAGACCCACCGCGCTATGTGACCGGTCAGCGATCCCATCAGACTGAACTACCGGAAGCGTCCAGAATAGGCTTTCTTCAGTCCCCACAGACAAACTTTAATGATACCAGTGTTCTTACGAGTATTTATCCACATACATGTTACGAGAACCACTGTGGCTGCGCTTCATTCAAAGATATTCTTTGACTGAAGCACCAGGGTGAGGACATAACGGACATCGTCAATCCCGTAATTCGTATGTTAACCACATTGTAACTTACGTCATATAAATAAATTCTGTTCCAAAACAGTAGCACACTGAGGATCTCTCGAAAAGATGCAGTTTATTGATATTAAATGTCAGATAATGAGTAATCGGCGTTTAACGGCTGCTGCTACGGTCGCAGGTTCGAATCCTGCCTCGGGTATGGATGTGTGTGCTGTCCTTAGGTTATTTAGGTTTAAGAAGTTCTAAGTCTAGGGGACTGATGACCTCAGAGCCATTTGAACCATTTGACGTTTAACGGTTTCAGGTGACGTAAGAGACAAAATGGTTCAAATGGCTCTGAGCACTGTGAGGCTTAGCATCTGAGGTCGTCAGTCCCCTAGAACTTAGAACTACTTAAACCTAACTAACTTAAAGACACCACTTACCTCCATACCCTAGGCAGGATTCGAACCTGCGACCGTAGCGGTCTCGCGGCTCCAGACTGAAGCGCCTAGAACCGCTCGGCCACACCGGCCGGCCCGTAAGAGGCAGGACAAAGTTATACAAGATACGTCCTCACTGTGGTGCAGTGGATAACGTCTTTAGTTGTGCATAAAAGAGAGGAATTATGAAAATGATAATTCTGGTTCGTATTTTGCTGTCGGCAAACATTTCATTAATCAGTTTCACATTTCTGAGAGCTTCAGGGACTTGTAATTGTCAGTGACTCACAAAATAAAGCGAAAATGTGGGCGAATATTCAGAACACGTTGATTATCTGGTAAAAGCAAACTACGAGTCAGAGTAAGAAACATAAAGAAGACTGACATGTGAGAAAGAATTAATAGGTGACGTAGTTTATAAAGTATAGAAGAAAATTTACAAGCTAGTTGTTTCAGGAGACTTCTTTTCCAAGCAAGAACGTCTTCAAATAAAGCACATATACTGACGAAATATATTCCGGTATTAGTACAGGTATATTTCTGCTGGTGTTTTTTCCTCATTGTTTCAGTTACTTTCAAGAGAAAAGGAAAATGTTAACTTTTCTGGCAGCGAGCTGTAATTTTTCGCACAAATTAAAACATACTCCACAAGAATAGCACTTTAATTTGCAGTGGGGGAGGGTCTGCTTAAATACTATGTGTAATACGTACCGCCATCTAAATAACAAGTACGTAGTTGACAGGTTCTCACTTTTAGAGAAAGAAAATACAGCAATAGTTGTAAGTTTTAGCACAAATTGGAACACACTTCACACAAACTGGATATTTATTTAGCACTGGAAGGGCTTCTTCAGTACTTTTGGTACTATATACCACTACGTAAATAAAAATGCAGTGAGCAGGTTCTCGCTTTCAAAGAAAGAAAAGAAGAGCGATAGTGTCCAAATCTGCAATGAATGAACCAGCTGAATGTATAAAAAGCAGATGCTTTAATTCGTCTGCTAGAATGCCTGCCGTAGTCACGGCAATACCTTAACAATAGGGACATATATCGACGCGTTCGACAAAGCGAAAGTATACGTATGAAAGGAGAGTAGGTGAAGTATCCCTCGTGACTTGTATGCAACTAAAGAGAGGCCCCCGAGAGAGACAGGCCGTGGCGCGTACGTCAGAGCATGTGACTTGGTAAGAATGTCTTCCACGAGTAATGAGTGTGTTGGGGTGGGACACTACGACTGTAGTGTGTGGACATACAAGGTGAGAATGTGGGCCTCGTGGAAGGCGTGCGCGAGATAGTCCCTGTAATCGCGCTATCCGCCGAGCCCTCGGTGGCTCAGATGGGTAGAGCGTCTGCCATGTAAGCAGGAGATCTCGGGTTCGAGTCCCGATAGGAGCACACGTTTTCACCTGTCCACGTTGATATATATCAACGCCCGTTAGCAGCTGAAGGTATTAATATAATTCTAATTTAATACTAGTCAAGTGCGATTACGTGTGGCTGGGCCACGACACCAACCCGAAGGTAAAGGACGTGGCATCAGGCGAGGATTCACTAGGTAATTGCGATAACAATCTGCTCTTGGATCTTACAGAGCATTGAAAGAAATATATATGTCAAAACTGGAATAGATCTGTAAAATAGGGAACTGAGGTATACAGATTGATAAATAGTAACTCCGTGTCACGAGTTTAATGTGAAGATGCACTCTTACATTGCAAAATTAAATCAAGAACGTCACTAAAAAAGAAATCACAAAAAATTGGTCATAAACCCTTTGGTAAAATTCTATTTATGTCATCAAGTGTTGGAACTGCACAGTGCCTACTGAAATATACCTCTGCAGTCGTTGGTGCAATAGCTGTTGTACATTCTGCAAGAACACGATGTTTTAAATCATCATGGGTCATTGGAACTTCTGCGAAGACTTTATATTTGAGTTCACTACACAGAAAAAAGTTCAGCGGTATTAAATCAGACGAACGTGATGGCCGACTACTGACAACGACCAGAGAAGAGGTAGGTGAGCGCTCTCTTAGCCGCATGCGAGTAGTGAGCTGGTCACCCACGTACTCACGTCTATGTCTTTCAAATGGTACCGTGCCTCTTCTAGAAGAGCTGGTAGCACGTCGGGAAGAAATTATTATCCCCCCACTTTCTTGAAAATGTTCCACACAGATGATTGATTTTTACGGTTCATTTTCAAAACGATAACCATAAAAACTCTGTTTACGCACCTCTTACATAAACAAAATAATCTGGGGAGCGCGGAATTTCCTCAGCCAACAGAGACTAGCGGTGGCGTGCGAAAAGTACTGATCGTTTCATGTCGGCGCCTTTCGGAACGCTTCTTCGCGACTGTGCTTTTTGTCTCACTGCTGCCAACGACAGCGATTCAGCAGTTTTGGCACGATAGCTGCGTGAGGAAGATTAACCTTCTTGTTGTGTGGTGTTTAAATAACGAAATGGTTGACGAAAAAGCCATTGTTCGCACATTGAAGTCACCTCCTATGATACCCCGTAGAGCTAGAAGCCTTAGAGGCAGAATTCTTCCTCGTGACGCTCGAAAAATTATTAATCAGGTTGCAGAATGATGTAAACATGGAAAAACGAAAAAAATGATAGTAGTGAACTTATTCACCCGCTGCACAGGCCGGTTGGAGTGGCCGTGCGGTTCTAGGCGCTACAGTCTGGAACCGAGCGACCGCTACGGTCGCAGGTTCGAATCCTGCCCCGGGCATGGATGTGTGTGTTGTCCTTAGGTTAGTTAGGTTTAATTAGTTTTAAGTTCTAGGCGACTGATGACCTCAGACGTTAAGTCGCATAGTGCTCAGAGCCATTTGAACCAACCCGCTGCACAAGTTTCATGCAAGGGGTTTTAGCATTGACGGGCAAGAGCTTAATAAATATCTACAGGATTTGGAGTTTTGCAAAAACGTTCCTGGACATTCACAGTCAACTCTTGGCAAGAAAAGATTAGTTTTGTGTCACATCCACTGAACCATTCACATTTCGCCCGAATTACATATGAATATGCACTGCAATGCTGTGAACGCAGATGGCATGTAAATACAGCTGTATATTTTAATGATCATGTCCAGCTACCATACAAATAAAAAAGCTTGATACTCGACAGGTTGTGCTTTTACTATATTCAGTTTTGCGGGAGCTGGTGGTCCTTGAAGGAACATGCTCCGCTAATCGACCACAACATGGACAACCAACATATGAGTGATATCTTGCTTCTGCAAAAGCAGAAGTGACGCAGGGGCATTGGAATTGCGTCAGTGTTTTCTGTTTTGGAATCACTTTACACATTAACATGTACAACTGAAAACACTTGTATGTACAACGACGACTCAGAAACAGAAGAGGACAGTAGCAGGTGTGCTTAATTAATTACGATAATAATTGTATTTATTTTAAAATGCATTAAACAGTACAGTCAGTTCCACTTAACAAATCTTTAGAATGTCATTTTTTCCTCTACTAACTGCGTTGTATTTCAACAGCCTTATTTGCATGTGTATGCCTTGCTAAAAATGCAAGCTCACACATTTGAAGATAAAAATCAGTATAATGCACATTCACAAATCCATGTTATTTACATGTGTATTTTTTACCAGAAGCATCTAATGGGTACAAGACGCGCGCGACCGTGAGTTGTCATCAATGGATGACAAACAAGAAAATTCCCTCTTTCACGACCCCTCCCAAACAGCGACCAAACTATTAACAACATAGTTTATAAACAAATTAGACTGGCTAAGCCGTCACCATATTTGTGGTTGATTATAATACCTTCACACTATCGACTTTCCCTCTGCACTCCAACGCCATGGAGGTAATAGGAACCGACAATTTGTCAGGCGCCAATTCAAAAGAATTACATTATAAGCGATAGGACTGTCGATAGTTAAACCATACTACCGATAATGACGATAGGGCTGGTACTACCGATTAATCGATAGTTTATCGATGTTTAAGTAATGCTACTTCTTTCTCACTCTGCGCAATTTCGTGAGGTCCTTTCTGACGATATGTCAATTTCGGCAACTGTTGTTTTAGATACAATGCAAAGTTTGCTTTATTTGTCGTTGCCATTGCTCTGCTTTATATCACCACCACTAGCACGTTAGTACTGCTGTGAATTACTCGTCGACTACCCAGTTCAGCTACGCTCCGTAGCCTCGTGCTGTGCTCACCATTGGGTATCTCCAGTCCCGCCCCATGTTGCCATTAGCATCCAATATTGCGGTTGAACGGCAGACAATATACGGGGCGTCGAATGCCGTAAACAGCACTGGTATTTTGCGACCTCGCACTCAAGGGGTTCCTTGTTAGTAAACAGTAAAATGATCCATGTAAAATCAGTGGCAAACGGGCATCATTCACACAGAAAAACCACTAACAGGACAGAAGGGACAAGCCAGCAGGAAATTTGCACCCAGGTGGCGCTCACTAACTAAGGGGTGCCAACCACAAAAGACACCTTGAAATGTTAGTAAGATTACATTAAAATAACATTACAGGCATAGTAAAATAACAATTTTTTTAAAAAGAATATAAATGTATACAAATGAGGAACAAAAATACGACGAATCTTAATGCAGGGTAGCGACAGATTGCGTCTCAGACGAACAGGGACAACCATTACACCTTATTCTATAGAGGCCACGATGAAAAAATGGTTGGTCATCACGCTTTAAGTGTGAATTAATTTCTTTCAAGACAGTTCTTAGTTGAAAACGCACATTACAGCCATATTTCTTAGTATGAAGGTGTCTTACCTTATATGAAATACTTCATAGAAACTGGAAAGAAATTCCCTTGCTCTAAATTTGATTAAAACTATAGCCCGTAATAACGGCTAAGAACCGTCATTAGTAGACCGAATATTGCATCATAAAACCGCCAAAAAATGCTCTGCCGTATAAACATGACTAAAGTTTCGTTTACAACTAACAAGTCTTGAAAACAATTTAATTCACGCTTTGAAGCATAAATGACGAACCATTTCCTCATTCTGTAATGACGATTGTCCATGTTTCTATATAGGGCAGACAAGAAGAACAGTAAACTTTAGATTGACTTAGTATAGGAGGTGGTAACGTTCATGGCTCTACTAATGCCGAGCATCTCATGTAAGGCGCACAGTCCCCTATTAGACTGGAAGGCACGGTTATTTTGCATAGGGAATAGAATGGTTTCAGACTAGACTTGGGGAGGAATTTGAAATTTTTAAGCACAATTTCAGTAGTAAGGACTCTTTCCTTAATGGTCAATTGCAGCTTAAAAACGACCTTTTTTCGATGGCTTGCAGCCTCTTTATAAACTGGCATAGAAGCTGTATCGGGTTTTCCACTCTGTTTCGTGATATTATTTTTATCAAAGACACAATCTGTCATTATTCTAGTTTTGCTCACAATTTGTATAGGTTTACATGCTTTTTTTACAATTTGTTATTTTACTGTTTCTGTAATGATATTTTAATGTAATTTTACTAACTTGTCAGGTGTCTTGTGATTGGCACCGTTTCGACTGTGAGCGCCACTGGGGCATAAGTTTCTTGCTGGCTTGTCTCTCCTGTCCTGTTAGTAATCTGTTTGTGTGAATGATGTTCAGCTGTCTGAGATTTTACATAGATCGTTTTACTGTTGACTAAGCTTTGTGGCTATCCCATAGCATTTATATGGATCTTTTTACTGTTGACCATGTCTTATGACTTCGTTTCTCTTTTCACACAGTAAAACACGTAAGTTTATTTTATATTTCTGCTGTATGTAATTTTTGGTGATGCTTTTTGCGCACAAATAACTTCCATGTACTGTTTGTAATTTGTCCTATCTTTAGAAGTTATTACCTCTTCTGAAGAACACAGGTTTATATCTGTCGAAATTTAGGTGAAGATTTGAATAAACTTCTGACGTGCAGTTGGTTGGCGATATGATTTATATTATATCAATCTTACATATACCTTTCCATCATTTAGAAAAGTAGATTCATCGGTAAAGGGAATTCGTCGAAGAAAGAACCTGCTGTCCCGATGTAGCATCAGAACCGAGAGACAGAATTTCACACGTCTTCTGCAGTTCTTCCGATTAATCCAAAGAAAGACATGATACGGATGGAAACTTCTGTTCGCAAAATGCGAACTACACTGGCATGACTTAAATGAGAGTACTCACAATTTCTGTGAAGTTAACATGTGGAAGTGTGCAATATGACGAACAACTGCCACAACAATTATTTCGCTCACTTCGCTCGTTACAGCTTTGCTCCTTACCGTCTGTGTAGTGTTCCAGTGGCCTTCAAACTACAATTTTTTGCACATACTCTGAATTCTCATTCTTGTTGGACACCGTCCGTAGGGATACCTTTGTACGGACAATTCCAGTGTTCTCTTCGCATTCCTTCTACCTTCTCCATAGGCAAGTATCATATCTAGTTTCTCTTGGTTTGTGAAAATTTTTTATTTTTTTCCAACTAACCAGCAAACGAATGACAGAGACAGAATTAAATAGTACATTACCTCCATGCCCCTTCTATACCTGTATCGTGGTAGTGTAACGCTATGTTTCCACTTTATCTGACGTACTTCGTCACTCTGGTACGACGCCACTAATTTCGACCTACAACAGCAATCGGTTTCATGTTCAGAAGGGATTAATTCTTAATTTTAAATATTGTAATTACTCCAAAACTCGTAACAAGAATTTGAACAGCGTAACTCTATTGAATCTGTCTTTTTTAGAACTGTGATAGTAACAGCAAAAATTACTGTAACTCATTGAAAAAAGAAGTTGAAAACGATATGACTGTAATTGATGTAACTATGTAAACAGACTATATGTCAGCTAGGGAAGATTCGAAATGAAGTGAAGATTCGAAATGAAGTGAGGATTCACGTAGTATTAGAGAGAGGAACAGATTAGGAGAAGTGGGGTATCATATCCGAGAAAGAAGAAACGTAATTATTTGCATTAATAGGGAGCTATTTGTTGTGGCGTATGAATACGCAACTTATTTCCATTTTTAACTACGTCCTTACGCTGTGGCTAGGTACATCAAAATCGATCACACGAAGTACGTGAGACAGGCATTTAACGATCTGCTCTGATTGGGAAATGAAGAGAAACGGATGTGTACTTTTTATTTTCAAGGGAACCTTCCCGGCATTCACCTCGTGCATTTTAGGGGAGCCTGGGAAAATCAAAGTCGGAATTTGACATGCGTAGGCACCGAATACCAGTGGCACAGTGACTGTTGTAATTAACGTAGAGACAAACCGCCACATATCGCGTGATATTTGATTTATTTAATTAGTTTCTCTCTTCAGAAGCAAGCATCCTCAAATACTGTATATATTAACATGGTGACTACTCGTTAGAGGTTTAAATCTCTGCTCGAAAACAGCGTGAGCACCAAGTTTTCAGCTGTGCCATCACATGACGTGCACAAATCTGAGTATAAAGAAACGTATTGAATAAATTTCTGCTTGTTTTAGACGAAAACAGAAAGTCTACTGGGTACGTATCGTCGACAAACTGATCTTCGCTATTGTGTTTCAAGCTGTGAACGACTCATTTACTTAAACACAGTTGCAAGAAATTCTGCATTGTCGCAGCTCCTTCAGGGATATCTACAGTAGTAAAAGTAGTATAACAGCAAAGTCTGTTCGAAAACGTGCTAAGGATATGAGATCTTTTAATGCTGTTTCTGCTGAAGGTTTCAAAGACTTAGACCAAGAATTAATTCATCGAGGGGCACATTATTGAGAAGTTAGCATTTCAGATGTCATGCCACACCCCTCTACTGTAAGTAGACATGTCAAAGAACAGGGTGATGCAATTCGAAACAGCATAAGACTTCCGGTTATTAAAGAAGCTTTTAATAACACAAGTGCTACTACAGTTAATTCGTACAATAAGATATATAATTTGACGCTTACAGCACATTACATAAAGACAGTTTGGTCTCTTGTGAACAATGTTTTATTTACAACTAAATTACAGGACTTTAAGATGAAGGAAACAAATATTATGAAACATACAGAAGAGAGGAGCATTTCGCCGGACATGCTGGATAATTTTTTTTGTCTCCGACCAGGGTGCCGATATAACGAAAGCTTTAGAGAATCGCAAAAGGCTTCCTTGTGCTGATCATCGTATAACAGCACTTAGCCACAATTCCGATAAATGTAGCTTCTGGTTAAATGATGCCGCGTACATCGCAGCAACAATAAATAGTGCGGGATGCACTGCACGGTACATGAAGGAAAGTGGCCTCTGCTCATCTTTGAAAACAGTGCTCAGCACACGCTGGAGCAACTTGTACACTATGCTGGATTCCTTACATACTCAGTACAATAAAGTTGCTCCTTTACTGAGGGAAAAGAATTCTGCTCACAGATTACATGGATATGACAATGAACTTACAGCAATAAGAAACCATTTAAAGAGGGCACAGATGAATTAGAAGGCAAAAAAGAACGTACAGTCCTGTTAGTTCTTCTTTGGTTTCATGAACTTGTAGAAATCTGCAGCGTCGAAGATAATGACTGTGAGCTGAGTTTAATTACTGCAGTTGTAAGTACTGTTTCAATACGATACGAAAAAACGATTGACGTATATTGGCAGATACGTGTTTTTTTAACAGGAGGTACAAAGGATTAAAAAACGAGCCTTGGCTTTTATACGTGAGAAGGCTGTAATTACTTCCAAACATAAAAGCGTTAGTTTCATTTGGCCGTCTTTCCGATACGTCAGTAAGTTTGACATAAATGAAAAACAGGAAAGTCCATACTGTGTGCGAAAAATGTGCACAAGCTAATCATGTGCAACATGCAATCGTTAACGTAGTCGTTTTGGTATAGTTAGTACACAGTGTTATAGCGAAACAGAAGTATTATAATTCGTCTAATATTTCATCAACGTAAAACACTTTTCTTCCGGGTGTGCTTTCATGATTTCCACATCAGTTCTGTATTACGACTTTCTCCCCACCCCGGGGATGTTAGCATCTTAAAACGGTAGATCAGACATGTAAAGAATCTTCCAAGCCTGGCTACAGCCACAAGAAGTATTTTGTGTATATCAGCAACAAGCGCACGTAACAAGCGGTGCTTTAGTAAAGCTGGCATGTTCTTAACAAATAGCCGCAGTCAGTTAAGTCCTGAACGTGTTAGTGATCTACTACTTATCAATAATACCTGTAAATTTTCTTCTCTTGCAAACAAGTGACAAGTGTATAAAGTTTCAACTGGAAATATACAATGTTCTTCGTATGTTTTCTTTGTGAAGACAGCCATCTCCTATATTTCAGAGATAATAATTATTTAATGTGTACGTAGTTTCCTATTAGAGACAAGCAGAATAAATCTGCTGTTTGGAAATGCGTTTTATCCTTTCCTCTGATTGTAATGAAATATCAAATTATTGTCACATGATGTTAACTGTGGCATGCAAGCGTTACTGAAAATATTACTTTTGTGTTAAAAAGAGAGGCAGTAAAAACAAGAAAAAAGTAAGGGAGAGAGGGGTGTTGCATTTGTGCAGTGCGGAGATGCGAGGCAAGATGAGACGTCAGGCAAGACCGGTCATGCTCGGTTATTTGCATGTTCGGAGTTCAGACAGCAGACAAGCAGCGAGAACTTGACCTAGTCCAACCATCTGGGACCGGACACGAGCGGCTCGGTGCCCCAGGTCAAACATAGGACGCTGCAGCACTCTAATGCTCACAAAAACACACTTGTGCACAAAGGCACATCAGGAATAAAAATAACCCATCATACGGCGGAGTTAAACAGCTCGCGGCGTTCGCAAAGCATAGCTGACAAGCTATTACGACGGCCCCTGCACGCCCTCCATCTCTCCAGGCAAGAGCCCAGAGATCTCTCCTCCAGCCAGGTATTCACGTCCATCGGCCAGCAGCGGCAATTACTGATTAATACCCGAAGCAGACACACTTCGTTTTGCTCCACCAATCTTTCTTATACCAAAGCAATATTCAGCTTGGCCGTCAATTGTCTGGCGTCGGATTTTTTGTATCACATCGCGCTTCTTTCACCTGTGGCAATGTTTCCCGTAATGTATGGCGGCTCCCTTTAAATGCGGTTTAATGTAGCATAATGCATGGAACAAAGAGAAAGAACAGTCTAGCATGTGATTTGAGTACGTCACTGCGTGCGGGTATTTGCGTGTAATACTAAGGAGAAATATGACATGGGACGATCACGTGACATCAGTATTAGGAAAGGTGAATGGCAGACTTAGATTTGTTCGATGAGTTGTGGGAAAGTACAGGACATTTGTAAATGATACGTCATACGAGACGCTAGTGTGACCAAATCGAGAATTTGTCCCACAGTTTGGAGTCCTTGTCAAGTAAGGATGACAAGAGATATACAACGAAATCCAACGAATTCAGTGATATGCTGTTAAAATTGTAACAGGCCGGTACAGGCCATACGAAAGTAACAGAAATATCTTTGTGAAGTAAATGAGAATTATTGGAAGATAGACGAAGTAGTTCTGGCGAAACCCTGTTGGGTAAATTTAGGAAACCTGTATTCGAAAAAGACTTTGCGGTCATTATGATGCCACGAACGCATATCGCGCGTAGGAATCATAGTAAATATAGAAGAAAATTAGTAGACAGTACATGCTTGATATTTTATTTTTCTATGAAGCTTACAAGTATTTCGGCTTTATTGCCTTCGTCAGTGGATCTGCAAACAATCTTATTTATTTATATTTCAAAGTCCATCAGCTATTTGATGTTGCACTTATATTATAGAAAGTATTTTATTATTTTGACAGTCGTAGAAATTCAAGTTTGACAGCTAGTTGTTTACTCAAAGATATTTACCTGTATCTATTTACGTGTATCTATGGAACTGCTATTGATGTGTTAGTAATCTCTGGTGTTTTGGTTATCCGTTATCCCTATATAAAATTTCAGTACAATTCTTGAAAACAGTTTTTGATTGAAATAGGTTTGTTCGTTTAGTATATCGTGTGCATAATTCGTAGTGTGAATGTAAATTTTAAATTCCTCCAAAATATTCATGATTGAACTTTTGGGATTTTATATAGCATTTGAAGTGCGTTATCAATGTTGTAAACTTTATGTTTCTCTTTTTTAAGGTATGTAAAGTAGGTGGATGGCTTTTATTTGTTTCTGTCCTGTGTTATCTGAATCGGATGGTGAAATTTCTTCCCTTGTGTCCTATATAAAATTTTGTGCAGTTATAGCAGTCGCTTTTGTAAAATCCAGTATTTAAGCTTTGCGCGAGTGTGGGTTTTCCTGAACGTAGTTTTGTGCTAATATTATTTGTTGTTATGAAGGCTAATTTTACGTTTGTATTTTTTAGTAAGGCGTTAATTTTATCGGATAGCTTTCCCGTATAGTTTTTTGGTATGTAGATGGTTTTCTTTTTTCATGTAGTTTCTCGCGCTAGTGTAATTTTATGATTCATGGGGTCTCTTTAGGGTGTGTTTCTTTGCTGTATAGCTGTAGAACCATTCTGCGGTTATAACTGTTCTTTGCAGTGGTAGATTTCGGATTCTGTCAGTCATGGAATGAAAGAGTGCGTATTTGTGAAATTTTGGATGTGGGGATGTATGGCCAATTATTCTATCTGTAGTGACTGGTTACCTGTAGATACCAGAAGTGTGTGTGTGTAGTAGTAGTAGTAGCAGTTGGTTATTTTGAGATCCAGAGAATTTATCGATGTATTTTTTTGAATTTCTGTAGCGAATTTCATTTTAGGATGTAAGTTACTGAATTCCTGGTGTATTGTTTGTATGTCGTGGTCATTTCCTTGTGCTAGTAGCAATGTGTCACCGACATAATGATAGTAGTGTACTGTGTTTTTGTAGAAAGGGTTGTTGGGAGCTGAAGAATTTTGTTTCGAGTTTATGTTTGCTACATATTCTTTAATAAACTTGAAACAAAATTCTTCAACTCACAGCAACCCTTTCTAAAATACGCAGTATGCTACTACCGCTATGTCGATGACACATTGCTACTAATACAAGGAAATGGTCACGACAATCAAACAATATGCCAGGAATTCAATGACATATATTCTAAACACAGCCTGGAACTTACAAGATTGACTGCAATAGCTGCACAAAATTTTATACACCACAGACAGGAAGAAATTTCATCGTCAGATTCAGAGAACACATGACAGAAATAAATAACAACCAATCCATCTACTTTATACACCTCAACAATGGAAACTGCGAAGTTTACAACATTGATAACGCACTACAAATCTTACATAAAATCCCAAAAGGTCCAATCATGAACATTTTGGAGCAATTTGTAATATACATTCACACTAAGGAGTATCCACACGATACACTAAACTAACAAACCGATTTCAAGGACAAACTGTTTTTTAAGAATTGTATTGAAATTTTGCATAGGGACAACGGATAACCAAAACACCAAGGATTACAAACACATCAATAGCAGTTCCATAGATACACGAACCACAATAACACAAATATCTATGAGTGAACAACTTGTTGTCAATCTTTAATTTCTACGACTGTCAAAATAATAAAAAACGATAATATACGTGCAACATCAAATCACTGAACAACTTTAAAACGTTACTGAAAAAATATTGCATCCAGCAACTACAGAGAGCAGCAACATTTACTAAATGTTGAAATATGTGTGTTTACAGCGTCAGGACGTGGGTACAGCTTAAGGAAACCATTGTAAATTATACATTATGTAAAATATAAATAAATGGGATTGTTTGTAGATGTACTGAAGAAGGCAATAAAGCAGAAAGAAGCTTACATACAAAAATAAAGTATTAAGCAGCATAATGACTACTAATTCTCTGCATGATGTCCTACTGTGACATAATATATGCTGCATGTCCCAAAACAATAAAAAATATAAGAAATACCACCGCTCGTGCAGAGGGATATAGACAAATATTTTTCCATCGGTCAGTACGCTATAGAACAGGAAATAAAATCATCAATATTGGTATGATCTACCTACCAGCATGCACTGTACAGGGTCTTGCTGCGTATATATATATATATATATATATATACTCCTGGAAATGGAAAAAAGAACACATTGACACCGGTGTGTCAGACCCACCATACTTGCTCCGGACACTGCGAGAAGGCTGTACAAGCAATGATCACACGCACGGCACAGCGGACACACCAGGAACCGCGGTGTTGGCCGTCGAATGGTGCTAGCTGCGCAGCATTTGTGCACCGCCGCCGTCAGTGTCAGCCAGTTTGCCGTGGCATACGGAGCTCCATCGCAGTCTTTAACACTGGTAGCATGCCGCGACAGCGTGGACGTGAACCGTATGTGCAGTTGACGGACTTTGAGCGAGGGCGTATAGTGGGCATGCGGGAGGCCGGGTGGACGTACCGCCGAATTGCTCAACACGTGGGGCGTGAGGTCTCCACAGTACATCGATGTTGTCGCCAGTGGTCGGCGGAAGGTGCACGTGCCCGTCGACCTGGGACCGGACCGCAGCGACGCACGGATGCACGCCAAGACCGTAGGATCCTACGCAGTGCCGTAGGGGACCGCACCGCCACTTCCCAACAAATTAGGGACACTGTTGCTCCTGGGGTATCGGCGAGGACCATTCGCAACCGTCTCCATGAAGCTGGGCTACGGTCCCGCACACCGTTAGGCCGTCTTCCGCTCACGCCCCAACATCGTGCAGCCCGCCTCCAATGGTGTCGCGACAGACGTGAATGGAGGGACGAATGGAGACGTGCCGTCTTCAGCGATGAGAGTCGCTTCTGCCTTGGTGCCAATGATGGTCGTATGCGTGTTTGGCGCCGTGCAGGTGAGCGCCACAATCAGGACTGCATACGACCGAGGCACACAGGGCCAACACCCGGCATCATGGTGTGGGGAGCGATCTCCTACACTGGCCGTACACCACTGGTGATCGTCGAGGGGACACTGAATAGTGCACGGTACATCCAAACCGTCATCGAACCCATCGTTCTACCATTCCTAGACCGGCAAGGGAACTTGCTGTTCCAACAGGACAATGCACGTCCGCATGTATCCCGTGCCACCCAACGTGCTCTAGAAGGTGTAAGTCAACTACCCTGGCCAGCAAGATCTCCGGATCTGTCCCCCATTGAGCATGTTTGGGACTGGATGAAGCGTCGTCTCACGCGGTCTGCACGTCCAGCACGAACGCTGGTCCAACTGAGGCGCCAGGTGGAAGTGGCATGGCAAGCCGTTCCACAGGACTACATCCAGCATCTCTACGATCGTCTCCATGGGAGAATAGCAGCCTGCATTGCTGCGAAAGGTGGATATACACTGTACTAGTGCCGACATTGTGCATGCTCTGTTGCCTGTGTCTATGTGCCTGTGGTTCTGTCGGTGTGATCATGTGATGTATCTGACCCCAGGAATGTGTCAATAAAGTTTCCCCTTCCTGGGACAATGAATTCACGGTGTTCTTATTTCAATTTCCAGGAGTGTATGTATATATATAAGCATATATATATATGTATATATATATATATATGTATATATGTATATATATATATGTATATATATGTATATATATAAGCATATATATATATATATATATATATACACGTAGATTTGTTACTGCGCATAATGCCAAGCTGTACAGTGATTCGGAGTCTAAACTAAAGATCGACCTATATCTGGCTGGTTAAGTTAGCTCAGACGTCGGAGAAAGGCAAAAGCATGCCATCTTCAATAAGAGCGTGCCTGGTATATTACTGTGGTGTTCAAATCAACCGTGGAGTTGGTTAGAGCCTAACATTTTACAGGCACTAGTGTGCAAGGAACCGGATCTTGAAATTACCAAAGCACAGAATTTTCGATCAAGACATTAGGAACGAAATGTCGAATCGTGTGCTCATCACTACTTATGCGTACTACATATGTTGTAACAGCTAGTTTTTCGTATGTAGTACAACCAAATAGAGAGAAGTTGAAGGTGGATGAATTACACTGTACGGCAGACACACTTCAATACAAACACCATGTGATGCAGTTCAGAACCACTGGATGGTCGGCAAAACAAATAAACTGACGATTAAAAATAAGCGAAAGAATATTAAAGATTTTACGTACAGTCGGCGACGAGGTCACTAGAGTCGGACAACAAAGTCTGACTGAGAAAATTGGCCGTGTTCTTTTTAATGGATCGATCCCTGTATTTGCCTTAATTTAGGGAAACCACGGATGACCGGATCTGAAATGCAGCCCTACCGAATGCGAGTCCTGCATCTTGCCACTGTATCACCTCGCTCAGTACAATGGTAAAAAAGACGTAATGTGTCACATTAAGAAACAAATGTTATAGTAGAAAATCGGTAAAGAGCCCAATAACAGCGGTACTGCGTCACCCCCCATTCGAAATGTGACACGTGTAGCGCGAGTGCGAAGTGTACGAGGCTCTGAGTTAACCGTACACAGCTGTTTTAAGCATTTGAAGTTCCCTTGCGCCCTTTGGTCAGTTGTGCTCATTGTGAAACATACGACAAATCACATAGTGACGGAAGAAAGTTCGATCTGCCACAACAATGACTGTGATGTCCCCAAGACGGATATCTCTCGGCAACTTACATGTCCGGACTTAACTCAGTGCAACAGATTTGAAACACACCAGGTGGAAAATAATTTTTATGAGCTATGTGTGAGAGTTGCATTTCTGAATCATCCGTAATACTGATCCTAGAAGACATATTGGGGTAATCAGATGTTGACAAACAGTAGATGTTCAAATTGGATCTAGATCGATAATTACGACGAAGTTAAGCGATCCACAGAGATATGCACAGCCGACCGCAAGGGGTAGTCTTATTGCATCACGATGTAAGACCGTAAAAATTCTCTCATTCACCTCATTTCCTACTTGGAAGAACCGTCCTTCTCATAGCTTCCATTCATTATTCCTAATTCAAGCTATTCGCTGTTCGTTATTTATTCGCAATCTAACCCACATGTCGCTTATTAAAAATTGTGGCAGAAGAGATTCGCAGAAACCACTAGGCTGAAATCGTAGTTATGGAAGGACTTGTTTATATTTATGTGTACCGACGAAAAATTGGAATGTTCTGTACGTGCAGCTATCATTCTGACTAACATGCTGAGTAACAAACTTTGTTTGAAGTGGAATACAAAATTGAATTGTCCAAACAATACTGAGCGTTAACTTGTCGATAACAAATGATTGGGGAAATACGATATGGAACGAGTAGCAGGGAAGATCCTCTGTGCTCTAACACCTCAAGGACTTTTTGATAGAATTTCATAATCGATTGTCGATTTCCTACGGAAAGTCTATCGTGGCATCTGGCAACAATGTCTCTGACCCAAACAAAACTTTAATTGAATAACAGCATTTTTTCATATACATACGACATATTCGTGACAACAGCACAAAGTTACTGATTGCTTGCCGATTCCATAGATAGCGTACAACCCTTCTGAAATTTTATTTTAAGATACCTGTAGTAAATCCTTATTTAGAATGACAAAACCAGTTCAATTCATCAATCCATATTTTTCTACCATCCACTGAGAATCTATAACAAGTAAAGACCGTAACAGGATAATAGGTATCATGGGGGACCTACTCATTTGGCTAACTCCAAAATTGTATCACGTCTTATAAAAGGAAGCTGTTGTACAGCATTAGAATTCATTTAAACGACAGCTTTGAAAAGTAACATTTATTCAAGAGGCGTTAGAAGACAAAGTATCATGTTGTCCACATACAACTGTAACCCAAACGCATAAGCTGAATTAACATTATTAAAATATAAATCATAATACTGAGTTGTTCATAAATTTGGAAATATTACAGACCCACATAATCTGAGACTACTTTTGCAATCACCACAGAAATTCCTTTAGGGTGAGACACTTTATACAGCAATTCTCAGTCATTTTGAATTCCATATAACGTTTATTTATTTTATTTTGCTAAGATGACAGACAGATTAGAGGAAACAGTGGGCTTAAATATGGTTGTTACCAAATTAATACACATCGAAACAAATTAAACAGAAAAACTCTTAACTTAATTCTGATATAAATCAAAATAGCGCTGGCCTTCGAGCAGCGTAATTATATCATTAAACACATTATGATTGGTATTGTGACCTCACATCCCTTAAACTGATAGCGAGAGGAATGTCTTTAAATAGATTTTACAGACATTCCAAGGGGTACTTCTAAGTTCAATGATCTTATGGTGGGTCATATACACCTGCAACACTTTTAATTTATTTGAGTACTTTCCAAAAATAGCTCTGCAACAGTGCATAAACGTATCCGATGTCAGCTGTGACTGAACACGTTTGGTGGGATGTTTACGAAATAAATGTTGTGCTTCGAAAACAGGTTTCGATTTATAGATATTTGCTTGATACATAGTTACGAAACCTAATAACACGAGTGAACTTTGCGACCTGAGGCCACTGCGACTGGAGCCATTACATTCATCGCACGATATTCATGAAATGCGGGAGTGTGTATTTGCGGCATGTTTGGACGGGGCCTCAGACTTTGTTTTTGTCGATCCTAAGCATTGGTAACGGCAGAAGCAGCGTTCATGCGGAATGTCACTGCTGTGGCAAATGCAAGGTTTATAGGGTATCTTTTCCTCTTTTTGTGTGTCTTTGTTGAAGGTAATTTTCGCTGGTTTTAATTTTGGCCCTTGTGTTTACTCTTTTTTCTATGTACTATTTATAATTATTTCTTGATTTTTTTAATCGGTCTTATCGTACTTTTGCTTTTTAAGTGTGAATGAACTGTTTAGAATCTTCTTCCGGTACTTCTTCTGTAACCTTAAGATTCTCTTGTAATTATGCTAATACATTTGTCGAGTTTTAATTGGCTTATGTTATTCTTTTGATAGTTATGTTACACGTTTCATTTAGTTAATGAACTGATTATTGTACAATCTCCCGTTGCTCTATTTCCCCATATCAGCTTTGGGATGAGACTATACTCAGGCCTTGTAAATTAAATGGCCTTTAATAGGTTAGAGACATTAAAAATCTTTATAATCCCATTTTTACGACTATTTTTAAGTTCTCTTCTACTTTTTCGTATAGCTCTGTCATGTATGAACACTGTTGGGCGCAGAGCCTGTTTCTGCGCTGCTTGTGGTTGGTATGGGTTTGTTCTGCTCGTTGTGCCCAGACGCAACTGCTGGAAAGCCTTATCTTTAGTGACTGTTCGTTTTGTTTGCAACTTTCATTCCTTTTCGAAGGAAACGAGAAGTAAGACAAGGTCGCGTCCACAAATATGCTTTTCCTTCATTTGTCTGCGAAACAGAAACTACTTCTCTAGTAACAGACGCAGGTTGTAATCAGATTTTTGTAGCAGTTTCAGCCGCTCTCGAGTTAAATAGACGGCGATGATCTTCTCAGCGTTCTGGATCTTTTTGTGTTGACTGTGGCTGTAGTTGCTAAGTGTAAGCACCGTCACCGTCATGAATAAGTTATTTGCTTCGTGTTGCTTCCCGTCATGTTTATTTTACTACACAGAAGCGTTTTGAGCATGTTTCCATTGCATGCATATGAAAAGAAATGTAACAGAAATAATGTAATACTAACTATTCGATCATTTATACACTCGGGGTATGAATTAAAAAACGCCTTCAGTCACAACTTTTCGTGTTTTGTTCAGTACAAAGTTTTTTAATTCATAGCCTCAAGTGTATTGAATACAGTTACGTCTGAAGCTGCGAAATATGGATAAAGTTGAATCGAGTATTTATATATTGCGACTAGTTAGTTTTACGTCATTTCAGTAACTTGCATTTTCCTCCGTCCGAAATGCGTCGGTATGTATTAATAATAAATAATGTGACTGGTAGCAGTACAAGACAAATAGTTTATCGTATTGTCTGTTGGACACTGCTCTGGCGGCCGCTGTCGGTTTGGCAACGTTTCCGTGGACCGGAGGACAGGCTGGATCGTAAATTACTGCGAGGAACGTCGCGGCAAGGCCTTCCATTTGGGGAACATGGCACGTTACGACCTGGAAATAGTGGAGCACTTACATTCCCAGAAGAATACTGTGCCGAATGGTTTCCACACGGTGCCGTATAACAGAGGAGTCCGTGTGAGTCGAGTTTCGATTAAGCGAAAGTTATATGAAGGCCTTGTCCCAGCGGCAGATGGGGTCGGCGTGGATGCGTGATGGAACCGTGTCGGCTGGAAGCTTGTAAATTATATTCAAAATCAACCTGTCAGGATCGCACATGGGACAAGAGTTTTGGGGAACTCGTTAGCATTGTGAAATATAGCAGCAGTCCAGAAAGCCGGATTCAGTCTGCGGTCCATTCTAAATGTATCACGGGGAACGTCAAACGTGGTGCATTAACTCTGAAAAAGAATCGTGTTTCAGCTGCTGAAGCAGAAAGGTACAAACGGAAAATGTTATTCTTGCGGTGGATGCTGTTTCGTAGAGGCGTACGGGATGTAGAGAGGCTCAGTCGTCTTGACTTATATATGCAGTAGAAATGGTTCAAATGGCTCTGGGACTTAACTTTTGTTGCCATCAGTCCCCTAGAACTTAGAACTACTTAAACCTAACTAACCTAAGGACATCACACACATCCATGCCCGAAGCAGGATTCGAACCCGCGACCGTAGCAGTTTTTTTTAACACATGAATTGTGATTAACCTTAGTTTCCATGGTTTCATGTAGGCGTTCTATTTCCTATAACCCCACAAACATCAGCCTCTGCAATTTGTTTTGAGGATGACTTGATGGTAGTACACCAGTGTACTGAAACCGGCAGTCAGTCGAAAAATAAAAAAATCGGGACTATAGAATAAAACATTATTTCAGAAGTGCACTGGTCGCTGTTCCAGCGGACAGTATGTCGAGAATATGTAGAATGGTTAACAATTCGTTATAAATGTTAATATGGTCTCAAACAAGAAACATTCAGTTCAGTAACAAAAATATGCAACTGAAGTTTTTGAGTATACAAATTACAGTTTTTTTACCACCAATGTCAAGGAGACTATTCTTTCGTTGGTGACCTACTATATAAACGACCAAGATTCTCCATATACTTCGAACAGCCATAGCTGGAGTCCTGCATAGTCTACTGGGTCCTCATTTGTACAGTTCGTAGAGTCATCCACGAAGACATTTACAGGGGAATCTATACAAGGTGTCCCAGGAGGAATGGTAAATATTAAGTGATATGGCGGGAATGATCATTCGAAGCAAAGAATTACAGTAAATATGGGCTCTGAAATGCATACCTTAAAAGCTGTGAGCACTTGTTCCGTAGAACATGTACGCTTCATAGTAGCGAAGATGAAGAAGTGCTCAAAGCTCTTAAGGTATCCATTGTAGAACCCATATTTACTTGCCAGTTTTGCTTCGTATGATCGTTACTATCATATCCCTGAACACTGACCATTTGTTCTGCAGCAGCATGGGTATCTTTGCACACCTCTGGCATGCAGCAGAATTTAGACAAAAATTTGTGTGTTCTGTTACGTCATTCTCCCCTCAGACGAAAGCAACAAGGAAACCTCTTCGGCAGTTTCATTCATTCTGACCTTGTCGTTAAGTGAATATTCATTACTTGCCATTAAGATGGCAAGAGCAAGACATGTCAAGCAAGACACATGTCAGTACGGTCTATGAAAAGAAACGTTGAGGTGCAGCAACTGTACTCTTAGCTTTTCGTGTGAATCCCCCCTCCCCCCTTGGTCTGATAGTCCATATGCTCTTACTTCGTTCATTAAACGACTGTGGGGAACTGTATCGAACACCTTGCGGAAGTCAAGAAACACGGCATCTACCTGTGAACCCGTGTCTATGGCCCTCTGAGTCTCGTGGACGAATAGCGCGAGCTGAGTTTCACAAGACCGTCTTTTTCGAAACCCATGCTGATTGCTGCAGAGTAGATTTCTAGTCTCCAGAAAAGTCATTATACTCGAACATAATACGTGTTCCAAAATTCTACAACTGATCGACGTTAGAGATATAGGTCTATAGTTCTGCAAATCTGTTCGACGTCCCTTCTTGAAAACGGGGATGACCTGTGCCCTTTTCCAATCCTTTGGAACGCTACGCTCTTCTAGAGACCTACGGTACACCGCTGCAAGAAGGGGGGCAAGTTCCTTCGCGTACTCTGTGTAAAATCGAACTGGTATCCCATCAGGTCCAGCGGCCTTTCCTCTTTTCAGTGATTTTAATTGTTTCTCTATACATCTGTCGTCTATTTCGATATCTACCATTTTGTCATATGTACGACAATCTAGAGAAGGAACTACAGTGCAGTCTTCCTCTGTGAAACAGCTTTGGAAAAAGACATTTAGTATTTCGGCCTTTAGTCTATCATCCTCTGTTTCAGTACCATTTTGGTCACAGAGTATCTGGACATTTTGTTTTGATTCACCTACCGCTTTGACATAACACCAAAATTTCTTAGGATTTTCTGCCAAGTCAGTACATAGAACTCTACTTTCGTTGTAAAAAATGGCAGTGTTTGAAAATACAGAAAATAAATAGCAATGTACAATAATTGTGTTCTATAAGTACATTATTTCGAAAACCAGATGTCCATGTGAAATTTTTGTTCAGGATCGATTATACTACCATCTTTCAAAGCATATACCTTTCCTCTTGACTCTCATATACTTGCTGAGCTGCAGTTTCAAGTATTGAAATTTATTCCTGAATTTCGACCTAAATGTACACTACTGGCCATTAAAATTGCTACACCTAGAAGAAATGCAGATGATAAACGGGTATTTATTAGACAAATATATTATACTAGAACTGACATGTGATTACATTTTCACGCAATTTTGGTGCATAGATCCTGAGAAATCAGTACCCAGAACAACAACCTCTGGCCGTAATAACGGCCTTGATACGCCTGGGCATTGAGTCAAACAGAGCTTAGATGACGTGTACAAGTACAGCTGCCCATGCAGCTTCAACACGATACCACAGTTCATCAAGAGTAGTTACTGGGGTATTGTGACGAGCCAGTTGCTCGGCCACCATTGACCAGACGTTTCCAGTTGGTGAGAGATCTGGAGAATGTGTTGGCCAGGGCAGCAGTCGAACATTTTCTGTATCCAGAAAGGCCCGTACAGGACCTGCAACATGCCGTCGTACATTATCCTGCTGAAATGTAGGGTACTGCAGGGATCGAATGAAGGATAGAGTCACCGGTCGTAACACATCTGAAAGGTAACGTCCACTGTTCAAAGTGCCGTCAATGCGAACAAGAGGTGACCGAGACTTGTAACTAATGGCATACCATCAAGCCGGGTGATACGCCAGTACGGCGATGACAAATACACGCTTCCAATGTGCGTTCACCGCGATGTCAACAAACACGGATGCGGCCATCATGATGCTGTAAACAGAACCTGGATTAATTCGAAAAAATGACGTTTTGCCATTCGTACACCCAGGTTCGTCGTTGAGTACATCATCGTAGGCGCTCCTGTCTGTGATGTAGCGTCAAGGGTAACCGCAGCCATGGTCTCCGAGCTGATAGTGCTGCTGCAAACGTCGTCGAACTGTTCGTGCCGATGGTTGTTGTCTTGCAAACGTTCCCATGTGTTGACTCAGGGATCGAGACGTGGCTGCACGATCCGTTACAGCCATGCGGATAAGATGCCTGTCATCTCGACTGCTAGTGATACGAAGCCGTTGGGATCCAGCACGGCGTTCCGTATTACCCTCCTGAACCCACCGATTCCATATTCTGCTAGCAGTCATTGGATGTCGACCATCGCGAGCAGCAGTGTCGCTATACGATAAACCGCAATCGCGATAGGCTACAATTCAACCTTTATCAAAGTCGGAAACGTGATGGTGCGCATTTCTCCTTCTTACAAGAGGCATCACAACAACGTTTCACCAGGCAACCCAGGTCAACTGCTCTTTGTGTATGAGAAATCGGTTGGAAACTTTCCTCATGTGAGTACGTTGTAGGTGTCGCCACTTGCGCCAACCTTGCGTGAATGCTCAGAGAAGCTAATCATTTACATATCATAGCATCTTCTTCTTGTCGGTTAAATTTCGCGTCTGTAGCACGTCATCTTCGTGGTGTAACAATTTTAATGGCCGGTAGTGTAGTGGGTATATACGTACAAAAATTTGTGCCAGAACGTGACTCCAACCTGGTTTTTCGCTTACCACGAGCCGTCGCCTTAAAACTTAAGCTCTCTGAGCATGCTCCCGAGACTGGCTGGAACTTCCACGTATCACACACCTATCTAATTTTTCTCAATGATTATTAATTTATTTATCCACCGGCTTTTGATTCTATAACCTATACGGGAATCACGAGATGTGAGAGCGTGGGTAAGTGAATTAATAATCTATGAGAAGAAATACAGTAGACAGATGTGTGACACGGCAGTATGGGCCGGTCGGGAGAGCGTGCTCGGGCAGCCGAAGTGGTAATGCGACCGCTTGCGTTAAGCGGGATATCCGGGTTCTAGTCCCGATCCGGCACAAATTTTCTTATGTTGCGTTAGGTTATATACCTATTACAGTTAAGGTGCATTTATATATTCAGTTAGCGACGGGGTGAGAATGGATGAAATTTTAGATCGAGTTTCTTCGATGCATTCGTCCGATAGGAGAATGATGTAACAGAGCAAATTGAATTTGGCTTAAATTCAAAACGGGCATCCGTGTGCCAGAGAGATGTCTCATCTGCTTATCGTCCACGTTTGACTTCCGTACACTATTAAATTTCACACAGATATCTTCAGAAGAGACATCCTAAGAATTAAAGTTATGTAGAAGATAAATTTCAGATTTTCAGAAACGCTTTTCTTGGTATACCCTGTCTGACCTTTGTATTCTCTCTACTTCGTCCGTGCTCACTTATTTTTCTGCCCAAATAGTAAAACTTAACTGCTTTTAGTACCTCATTTCCTAATCTAATTCCCTTAGCTCTGCCTGAATTAATACGGCTACATTGCCCTTCCAAGACCTTCGCCGTCCCTGACAGTATTACGATGTCATCGGCCAAATGCAGACATAGTAACTTTTCTCGCTGAACTATAATCTTCTTTCCTAATGTCTCCTTGGTTCTCCTTACTGCTTGCTCAATCTTCAGATTCAATAACGTAGCGGATAGGCTACAATCCTGTCTTACTCTCTCTTAGTTATTGCTCCTTTCTCATACCTGTCGATTCTAGTAACTGCTGTCTGGTTTCTGTGCAAGTTGTAGATAACCTTTCAATCCCCGTATTTTATTCCCGACACCTTCACAGTTTCAAAGAGTGTATTCCAGTAAACATTACCAAAAGCTTTTTCTAAATCTACAAATGCTATAAACGTACGTTTGCCTTCTTCAGTCTATCTTCTAAGATAGGTCGTGCGGTCAGTATAACCTAGCGTTTTCCAACATTTATCCTTATCCAAACTGATCTGAGACGAGGCCAGTTTTTACAAGTTCCTTCATTTTTCTGTGAATAAATCGTTCTAGTATTTTGTAACAATGAATTATTAAACTGATCGTTGGGCAATGTTCACAGCTGTCAGCACTTTCCTTCTTTGGAGTAGGAGTTATTATATTTGTTCTTGAGTTCTAAATTTTTTCCGCCTGTCCTAAATATGTTATCTTCAAGGTGGAACAGTTTTATCATGGCTTGCTATCCGAAGGATCTTAATAAATCTGAGGTAATGTTGTATACTCCAGGGAAGTTGTTTCGACGTAGGTGTTTTAGAGCTCTGTGAAATTCTTATTTAAGTATCATATCTGCCACTTAATCTTCATTTACTTCCTCTTCCCTGTTTATAATATTGTCTTCAAGTTTGTTTCCCTTATAAAGACTGTCTTTCAGCCTTCCCTTCTTGGCTTAGTATAGGTTTGCTTGCCAACTGAGGTCATCATGTTCATACAAGTGATTGATGTTTCTCCAAATGTCTCATACATACTGCATCTATCTTTCCCATACTCATGCATTGTTCTACAGCCTTGCATCTCTCGTCTAGCCATTCCTGCTTTGCCAGTTGCACCTTCCTCCAGTCTCATTTTTAGATGCCTGCATTCCCTTTTCACTTCTTCATTTTCTGTATTTTTATATTTTCTCTCTTTGTCGATTAGTTCGTTATTCATGGATTACTAGTGGACCTTGTCTTTCTGCTTATTTCATCTTCTGCATTCATCAATGTTTGATTTCTTAAGGCTACCCATTTGTCCTCTATTGCGTTCCTTACAGCTGTTTCAGTCAAATGTTGCCTAATGCATGCTTTGAAACACTCCCAAACGTCTGGTTATTTCAGCTTATTCAGACCCCATCTTATTTACCACATATCTGCAATTTATTTAGTTGAATCTGCAATTCATAACCAGTTAATTGTGGTCAGAGTCCATATCTACCCCTGGAAATGTTTTGCACTTTAAAATCTAGTTCCGAAATTCCTGACTTTCCATTATGTAACCTGCTTGAAATCTTTGTGTATCCATGTCTCTTCCACACATACGTTCTAGAATCGTTAAGAGCCTCTAAACTATTTTGCTGTAAAATTATTTTCCCCATGTGCCGTGTTATTAATTTATGGAGGATCACATCAAGAAACATGACGGACAGCAGCAGACTGGTTTGATACAGCTATCCATGCTACTCTGTCCTCTGCAAACATCTTCACCTCTGAGTAACTACTGCCACCTACATCCTTCTGGATCTGCTAACCGTATTCATCTCTTGGTCTCCCTCAACGATTTTTACCCTCCACGCTTCCCTGCAGTACTAAATTGGTGATTACTTGATGCCTCAGAACGTGTCCTATCAACCGATCCCTTACTCTAGTCGGGTTGTGCCACAAATTCCTCTTCTCCCCATTTCTGTTCAGTACCTCCTCATTAGTTACGTGATCTACCCATCTAATCTTCAGCATTCTTCTGTAGCACCACATTTCGAAAGGTCCTATTCTCTTCTTGTCTAAACTATTTATCGTCCACGTTTCACTTCCATACATGGCTACACTCGACAAAAATACTTTCAGAAAGGACTTCCTGACACTTAAATCTATACTCGATGTTAACAAATTTCTCTTCTTCAGAAACGCTTTCCTTACCACTGCCAGTCTACATTTTATATCCTCTCTATTTCAACAGTCGTCGGTTATTTTGCACCCAAATAGCAAAACAGATCTACTACTTTAAGTGTCTCATTTCCTAATCTAATTCCCTCAGCATCATCTGATTTAATTCGACTACATTTCATTATCCTCGCTTTACTCTTGTTGATGTTTATCTTACATCCTCCTTTAAAGACACTGTCCATTCCGTTCAACTGCTCTTCCAGGTCCTTTGCTGTCTCTGACAGAATTAAAATGTCATCGACAAACGTCAAAGTTTTTATTTGTTCTCCATGGATTTTAATTCCTACTTCAAATTTCTCTTTTGTTTCCTTTACTGGTTGCTCAATATACAGATTGAATAACATCAACCACTGCTTCCCTTTCGTGCCCCTCGACTCTTATAACTTCCATCTGGTTTCTGTACAAATTGTAAATAGCCTTTCGCTCCCTGTAATTTTACTCCGGCCACCTTCGTAATTTGAAAGAGATTATTCCAGTCAACATCGTCAAAAGCCTTCTCTAAGTCTACAATTGCTAGAAAAGTAAGGTAGAGCACTTTCCCGCGAAAGGCAAAGGTCCCGAGTTCGAGTCTCGGTCGGGCACACAGTTTTAATCTGCCAGGAAGTTTCATATCAGCGCACACTCCGCTGCAGAGGGAAAATCTCATGCTAGAAAACTAAGTGCCATTCCTTAATCTATCTTCTAAGATAAGTAGTAAGGTTAGTATTGCCTCGCGTGTTCCAACATTTCTACGGAATCTAAACTGATCTTGGTTCAAATGGCTCTGAGCACTATGCCGGCCGAAGTGGCCGTGCGGTTAAAGGCGCTGCAGTCTGGAACCGCAAGACCGCTACGGTCGCAGGTTCGAATCCTGCCTCGGGCATGGATGTTTGTGATGTCCTTAGGTTAGTTAGGTTTAACTAGTTCTAAGTTCTGGGGGACTAATGACCTCAGCAGTTGAGTCCCATAGTGCTCGGAGCCATTTTTGTCTGAACACTATGGGACTTAACATCTCAGGTCATCAGTCCCCTAGAACTTAGAACTACTTAAACCTAACTAACCTAAGGACATCACACACATCCATGCCCGAGGCAGGATTCGAACCTGCGACCGTAGCAGTCCCGCGGTTCCGGACTGCAGCGCTTAGAACCGCAAGACCACCGCGGCCGGCAAACTGATCTTCCCCGAGGTCAGCTTCTCTAAGTTTTTTCATTCGTCTGTGAAGAATTCGTGTTAGTATTCTTTTCTCCAAAGGTCTCTATATTTTTCCTGTAGGCAGTATATATCTTACCACTAGTAATATATGCCTCTAAATCCTTTCATTTGTCCTCGAGCCATCTCTGCTTGGCCATTTTGCACTTCGTGTCGATCTCATTTTTGAGACGTTTATATTCCTTTTCGCCTCCTTTATTTACTACATTTTTATATTTTCTCCTTTCATCAATGAAATTCAATATCTCTTCTGTTACACAAGGATTTCTACACACCCTAGTCTTTTTACCTACTTTGTCATCTGCTGCCTTCACTATTTCATCTCTCAAAAATACCCATTTTTCTTCTACCGTATTTCTTTCCCCTGTTCTTGTCAATCGTTCCCTAATGCTCTTTCTGAAACTGTCTACAATCTCTGGTTCCTTCAGTTTATCCAGGTCCCACCTCCTTTTATTCCCACCTTTTTGCACTTTTTTCAGTTTTAATCTGTAGTTCATAACCAATAAATTGTTGTCAGAACCTAGATCTGCTCCTGGATATGTCTTACAATTTAAGACGTGGTTCCTAAATCTCTGTCTTACCATTATACAATCTATCTGGAACCTTCCAGTTTCTCCAGGCCTCTTCAATGTATACAAAATTCTATCATGTTCCTTAAACCAAGTGTTTGCGAAGATTAGGTTATGGTCTGTGCAGAATTCTACCAGGCGATTTCCCCTTTCATTCCTTACCCCCAATCCATATTCACTTACTACTATTCCTTCTCTTCCTTTCCCTAGTATCGAATCCAGTCCGCCAAGACTATTAAATTTTCGTCTCTCCCAACTATCTGAATAATTTATTTTGTCGCATCATAAATTTCTTCAATCTCTTCATAATCTGCGGAGCTAGTTGGCATATAAACTTGTTCTATTGTGGTAGGCGTGGGCTTCATGTCTGTCTTGGCTACAATAATCCATTCGCTACGGTGTTCTTAGTAGCTTACCCGGGTTCCTAGTTTTTATTCATTATTAAACCAACTCCTGTAATACACCTATTTGATTTCGTATTTATAATCCTGTATTCACCTGACCACAAGGCTTAATCCTTCTGCCACCAAACTTCACTAATTCCCACTATATGTAACTGTAACATATCCATTTCCCTTTTTAAATTTTCTATCCTACTTACCCGATTAAGGTATCTGACATTCCACGCTCCGAACCGTAGAACTCCAGTTTTATTTCTCCTGATAACGACGTCCTCCGGATTAGTCCGCGCCCGGAGATCCGAATGGGGGACCATTTTATCTCCGGAATATTTTACCCAAGGGGACTCCATCATCATTTAACCATACAGGAAAGCTGCATGCCCTCGAGAAAAATTACGGCTGTAGTTTCCCCTTGCTTTCAGCCGTTCGCAGTACCAGCACAGCAAGAATGTTTTGGTTGATGTTACAAGGCCAGATTGGTCAATCATCCAGACTGTTGCCCTTGCAGCTGCTGAGAAGGCTGCTTCCCCTCTCTAGGAACCACATGTTTGATCTCTCAACAGATACCCCTCCGTTGTGTTGGCACCTACGGTATGGCTGTCTGTATCGCTGAGGCACGCAAGCCTCCCCACCAACGGCAAGGTCCATGGTTCATGGGGGAGGAACAGCAGTATATGCAGGATAAATTCCGGGCAGATGAGATCGAACTCTTCCCACCTCTGTCAGTGCTATCATTAACTGGAAATCTTGCTCCAAGAAAACGTATCAGGCGTAGGAATGCTTCCATCGCAGTAGCACAATCAAATTTAACAGATGCAGCAATGTAAACAGAGATTGGTATCAGTTAAAGAAATATTTGCGTAACCTTCTTTGTCATAAATGTTGGCCTTCCGCACCTTACTATGGAAAGGGGTATTAGTTAGAGATTTTCAACTTGATGTGAAGTAACGTTAAAGGGTTCTCCAGCAAGGTATTATTCTTGTGCAGGACATTCTGTGAATGAATATTGCAGTACTCTCTTAAATGGGCCACCCAGAATGGCTTGGCTCTCTTTTTCTTACCGTTTGTTTCGTCGTTGAGGGCAACACTCTGTTCATGATTTTAGAAATTTATTTTAACTTTGGCGCTTGTTGCCCCGCCTGTCACCACAGCCGTCAGTAAACCTTAGTGAAGCAGCTGTGTGTGCCATCTGGATGCGAAAACTTAGTTCTGTGTGTAATCATGTTTTAACTGTTTGTTTATCGTATTTTATGAGCCGGCGATTGGGGACTAGCCCAGTAATCGCTTGAACCAGCTTGGAAAACCCACCTAATAACCACACTCAAGCTGGTTTGTGGGCCTCCCAGATTTGATACGAGTGTGGCTCATCGACCTGTTTCGCAGCTTGGCTTTAAGCTACACAAGCAAGTGACACGATGGGCCTTTGCAAGTGGCACCAACTTTCGCGTCGAAAACTGTTAAACCCAGCGCAATAACAAAACAACAAATTCGGTTTAAACTCCACAACTATGAAGCTACAACTCAATGATATCTTCTCTGTCAAACCTTCTATTCCAGAACAAACATCCTTTGGAAGCCTCAAAGTTAATTTACTTATCTTTTTGATCGGTGAAGCTACAAAACAGTTTGTTCACAGTTTTGGCTCTTTTTCGACTAACTGTCAAAGTGTGTAAATAGCAACAATGATTTCGGCAACCCAAGAAGCAATTGGTGGCGAGAAGTTGGAAAACCTATACGCGTAACATTGTCATTGCCACGTTAAAGGGACGAGCTTAATGTTTTGCCTGACCAGTGAATTTCAAATATGTTAACCGCTGGAGTCTCAATCTAATCTAAACTGTATGCTAAACAATTTTGTAAGTAGTATTAAAGAGAGACGAGTGAGATAATTATGCTTTCCAGAAAAAAAAGAGTTATTTCGTTGAGCATTCAAGATGTTTCAGTTAAAAGAATTGCGACAATCATCTGCAGATGAAATCTAGGGACGATTAACGATGGAAGGGACCAGGACATTGAGTTTGAGTACTGCTGTATACGCCTGTGGTCGAGCGTGGCAAAAATGTCTGCTGAAAACTTCGTGGAAACATCCGGTGAATTTCTCGCGGGACTCCAAACATAGTTGGCAGACATGGAGAAGGTTTCTCACTTTCCTGCTGTCCCTGAAGTACAAGAGAGTGATAATAGTAAATGTGTAGACGTTAAATACGCTCTCTGTATGAGGGAGGGAAGGGGGGGGGGAGACGAGAAATTGGGGAATGATGTTATCTACTAAAAAGAAGAAATGCTCATATCATATATCATAAAAGCTGCCACAACAGTACGGCTGCAAGAACTACTCTGCAAATGGGAAGTTTCTCCAGTTACGTTTACCGAGAATACGGGAGAAGCAGGGACAAAACGGCTCTGAGCACTATGGGACTTAACATCTGTGGTCATCAGTTCCATAGAACTTAGAACTACTTAAACCTAACTACCCTAAACACATCACACACATCCATGCCCGAGGCAGGATTCGAACCTGCGATCGTAGCGGTCACGCGGTTCCAGACTGAAGCGCCTAGAACCGCACGGCCGCAAGCAGGGACAACGTAAGGCACTATAAAGAGAAGGGGTCTAACAACCTCAAGTTGGAAAGAATCAAGTTGCGTGTGAGCCTTGTTTTTGTAGTGTTCGGTAACGTAAACCAAAGCTTCAGTGTTGTTCTTGCTAACTCCTGTCATTGTGTCATTTTTCACCATTTTAAGACACTTCTGGTTTTTGATTAGTGCGAAATTTATAGTTCTGTGTGATGTAATCAAGTCTGATACACGTTTTGAACCCTTCGATGCCAACTTCATTTACAATTAGAAAAATTCGTATAAAACTATCTTAACTAAAGTTCATTATTTCATGCATAACTATTTATATTGTATGTGATTACGATACTTTTGAATTTGACATGAAACCGTGTAAATTTATTTCTACTGAGTTTTGCTGAACATTTATCAGTTAAGTGAAACAATAACTTTGACAACAACGTCATTCAGTTAAACCTCTTTGGATGCTGCTTCTTGTTGGCACTTGGCTGGTGGTTGGTGTGTAATTGCGTTAAGTCTTATTTGTGATGCTGTAGAAAGCAAAAGACTTGTTTAGTTAGAATTTGTATCTCTTGACAGCTGATAGATATTAAGTTTTATCAATCACCTGTTTGAAGAGTTTAAAATTCAAAGACTTAAAACTGGAGACTTCGTAGTTAGTGATTCGTCGAACATTCAAAATCCTGGAAACAGTTTACTTTCTTCGCACGAGGAAAACCTGTAGGCCTAGTCATACCGCTGGAAATAAGACAAGGAGGCAAATTTCAAGATAATCAATGATGTAAAAAATTGGTAGTTACTTAAGTGAACATGCCATTCATAATATTTCTTTCAGAATGATGGAAGTCTGTTTGGTAGACAAGTCACTTTATATATGTTATTGAAGTGGTGTATTAGAACCGGCATCATGTGGCCCAAAGGACGATTTCAGTGGGATAGAGGTTATATTTCTTTGTAATCGAATTTATTGGCCTTAGATTAACTCATACATAAAACATACAGGTAATGACAAAATAAGTTCAAATGGTTCAAATGGCTCTGAGCACTATGGGACTTAACATTTGAGGTCATGAGTCCCCTAGAACTTAGAACTACTTAAACCTAACTAACCTAAGGACATCACACACATCCATGCCCGAGGCGGGATTCGAACCTGCGACCGTAGCGGTCGCGCGGTTCCAGACTGAAGTGCCATTAACCGCGTGGCCACACTGGCCGGCGACAAAATAAGTGTTAGAGTATTAGAGAGCACGCACGCAAGGACGCACATACACACCAATACCGTATAGTAAGTGTGAAAGCAAATGTTATATGTCACTTTTGTGCGTTCCATTTTTCAATGATGCGTGTCTGTTTTACAAGGGAGCCCGCCATAGGTCACTCTCTGATACAAACGAAACCTGGCGGGCTGGGAGAATGGTGAAGATAAAGGGACACCTATTGTAGCTTAGGTGAAAACACCAAATAGTTTCCGTAGAAATGACGGTTAAAGTTTCGAAGCTAATTTATCAGTCTGTTTGGGCAATATCAAAGTAGGTCAGTAGCATAGTGGTTGAGAGCACAGCTTCGCCTTTTTACGCCCTGTGTTCAAATTCGATATTTTGCTGACTTCTTTATTGTTTCTTTTGTAGTTGCTGATGTGTGGGACATCAGTATTTTTTTCTCACGTGGTGAGATAATATGAAATTATTGACGAAGGAGTAAGTTTCTCAAAGCTTTTAGTGTGAAAATCATTATCGAAAGCAGCGTCGTTAACATTGCTAAATATTTCGGGATCTGGCGATAACTTTGCGGCAAGCCACCATGCTAATTGAAAGATTTTCCCGAAAGATGGTGCCTGCAACTGACGGATCAAGTTCTGTATTTTAACTGTATCACTTCTACTTGTGATTACTTTTTGGTGTGCGGTGTGAATAGGGCACTTCTGTAATCACCGAACGTAATTCTTCACCTGTTGGTGAAAATATACGTCGCAGGGTTGACAGAACGGAGTACACGTCTGTATTCTGATTTCATCGACGAACAACCGATCGGATAAGGAAATTAAAATACTAGAATGTATACCTTTCATTTTCAATTACTGTTAATAACAACGATATCTAAGTTTTGTGATGGAAACATATATTTTAGTAAGGTTTGAAAAACTTATTTCTCCTGTCAGTTATTCTATTCTGCTTCACGATCTCACAATAAAACAGGTCTCACATACCTCCACAACAAAAAAAGATAAAGAAAAAACAACATAGAGGGCATGCTGAAAAGTAATGTCTCCGAATTTTTTATGTGAGTTAACATTCTACGTCTTTATTCTTCATGTCCACACATTGATTTCACAACATTGTCACCCTGGCGACAAACTCATTTCTCTCAACGAGCGACCAGTTTGTTGATACCATCTGTGTAGGACGCTTGACGGAGACACAACCTCACCTCTACTTGCACAACTTCTTCACTATCAAAGTGAAATCCTCGAGGTTGTTCTTCAAGTTTTGGAAACAGATAAAAATCGTATCGATCGAAGTCGGACCTGTTTGGAGGATGATCGATAACAGTGAATCCAAGGCGTCGGATTGTAGCAGGTGTTGCAGCGCTCGTGTGTGATCTGGCATTGTCATGCTGAAGGAGAGGGTGCCCCTTGTGTGGACAAACTCTTCGAATTCGAAACTCGATAACGGCACGCTGTTTCCCACGCACCGGCATATTTACGTTACGTACCGCCTCGTCACACTCTACTATTCGTAGCCTTCTAGCGGCAGAGGGTTGCAAATACCCTACTGGCCATTAAAATTGCTACACCAAGAAGAAATGCAGATGATAAGCGGGTATCCATTGGACAAATATATTATACTAGAACTGACATGTGATTACATTTTCACGCAATTTGGGTGCATAGATCCTGAGAAATCAGTACCCAGAAAAACCACCTCTGGCCGTAATAACGGCTTTCATACGCCTGGGCATTGAGTCAAACAGAGCTTGGATGGCGTGTACAGGTACAGCTGCCCATGCAGCTTCAACACGATACCACAGTTCATCAAGAGTAGTAACTGGCGTATTGTGACGAGCCAGTTGCTCGGCCACCATTGACCAGACGTTTTCAGTTGGTGAGAGATCTGGAGAATGTGTTGGCCAGGGCAGCAGTCGAACATTTTCTGTATCCAGAAAGGCCCGTACAGGACCTGCAACATGCCGTCGTACATTATCCTGCTGAAATGTAGGGTACCGCAGGGATCGAATGAAGGATAGAGTCACCGGTCGTAACACATCTGAAAGGTAACGTCCACTGTTCAAAGTGCCGTCAATGCGAACAAGAGGTGACCGAGACTTGTAACCAATGGCACCCCATACCATCACGCCGGGTGATACACCAGTATGGCGATAACGAATACACGCTTCCAATGTGCGTTCACCGCGATGTCAACAAACACTGATGCGAACATCATGATGCTGTAAACAGAACCTGGATTCATCCGTAAAAATGACGTTTTGCCATTCGTGCACCCAGGTTCGTCGTTGAGTGCACCATCGTAGGCGCTCCTGTCTGTGATGTAGCGTCAAGGGTAACCGCAGCCACGGTCTCCGAGCTGATAGTCCATGCTGCTGCAAACGTCGTCGAACTGTTCGTGCAGATGGTTGTTGTCCTGCAAACGTCCTCATCTGTTGACTCAGGGATCGAAACGTGGCTGCACGACCAGTTACAGCCATGCGGATAAGATGCCTGTCATCTCGACTGCTAGTGATACGAGGCCGTTGGGATCCAGCACGGCGTTCCGTATTACCCTCTTGAACCCACCGATTCCATATTCTAACAGTCATTGTATGTCGACCACTGCGAGCAGCAGTTCGCTATACGATAAGCCGCAATCGCGATAGGCTACAATCCGACCTTTATCAAAGTCAGAAACGTGATGGTACGCATTTCCCCTCCTTACAAGAGGCATCACAACAACGTTTCACCAGACAACGCTGGTCAACTGCTCTTTGTGTATGAGAAATCGGTTGGAAACTTTGCTCGTGTGAGCACGTTGTAGGTGTCGCCACTGGCGCCAACCTTGGGTGAATGCTCTGAAAAGCTAATCATTTGCATATCACAGCATGTTCTTATTGTCTGTTAAATTTCGCGTCTGTAGCACGTCATCTTCGTGGTGTAACAATTTTAATGGCCAGTAGCGTATGTAGACTTGAAGAATAAAGATATAGAATGTTAATAACGTTTGTTTTATTTTAAAGAGCTTTAAGAGTTTACACATTAAAATTTTGGTGGCATTACTTTCAGCACGGCCTCGTAGGATTGGATTTGAACGGGGTTGGCAAAATTTCGGAACTGTGGTGTTAACCACAATGCTACCAACATACGTGCTTTCGGTATCCACTAGAAAGCGATGAATTCGCGTCGAAATTTTAGCCGTCATTTTCTCGGACACAATTGAGTGTGGTCATCAAAGCCAACACAGATGTCTCTATTTCATTCTGTCTTTCACCCTGCACAGTTTCGTCTGTGCCAGAGAGCGACTTGTGGAGGGTTCCCCTTCCTAGATGACGATACCCGCGGCGACAGTGGAAAACTTTATGATCCTGCCAGTGCCGTCTCGGGAACGAATCTGGTGGGGGTGCTGCTGTCTCGATCAACAAATTTAAGAGCTGGGGTGTGGCTGGGCGTCCTGGGCAGATTCTGAGCTCATCTCTGTAGATTTCGTTGGGCGAGCGGAGGAAACACATCGACTTCTAGGGGAAGGGTTGCGCTGAGATGGGAGGCAGTAGCACAGGTTATGAGAATTATTTTTTTTTGCGATTTTCATCTGCTATGATAAAAAACATCACACGAAGTACAGTCAAACTTCACTCAACGATCCCCTCCCATGACAAATAGACCAACCTCTATAAAGTTGACTCGTTTAACGATCTATGTCTCGGATAACAAGTCTGTTTCGTATTTTTTTAGGTTTCAGCAATCAGTCAAAAACCACCACCTCGTCAAGATCGGTCTGTTTAGCTACTATGGATGGACAATGAGTCATACGCCCTCCTATGGCCTACTGCTTTGTAAGGTCATCATCAAAACAGTCTTTTCACTGTAAAAATATAGCAGTATTGAACAAGCGCGAAGCCCCGTACATAGTTAAATGAGGTAAATTACTTTCTATTGACAATGTTAATATAACTCGGAATAAACCAATATTCCTACTGTTTACATGTGAACTGAGGCAGTTGGTGCGAAAATACGTTTTAAAAGAAAATATAGAATGAGCCAACAGCACTTACCTCCGGAATTTATTACTCAAATTATTAATCACATTTTTATAGCTATTAAATAAATTTTATTGAATTGCGAAAATATTTTCAGTTCATTTAGACAAAAAGAATACCGAATGGTAAATTCTTGTTTAAAAAAAGTTACAAAACTTACACTTTGAGAATTGGCATATACAGGGTGTCCCACTCAAACCTCCCTGATTTCAAAGACCCAGGAAAAAAAATCACGGTAGATACGACAACGAAAAATGCCCGACATTGTAGAGCATCTCAAAGAATTTATATTCCCGCGTCAGAAGTGCCAATTTCACTTCATGCGACCATGCTGTACTCTGGCGACGATACTTGACACTTCTGGCGCAGAAATATAAATTCTTTGAGATGCTCTACAATGCGGTGCATTTTTCACTGTCGTATCTACTGTGGTTTTTCTCCCCTCGGTCCTTGAAATCAGGAAGTTTTGAGTGGAACACCATGTACTTTTAAAATTACTAATTCGTACTTCGACACTTGCAATTAAATGCAATAAAATTTACAATATTAGTGCAATTATTTGACAATGTTTTCCATGTTTGCAAAAAACATAATAGGAAATAAAAATTAGGTACCATCATATCAATGATTTATATTAAGAGAATTAACGTTGCTTACAAGGAATTATAAGCTTCTGAATATTATTGTAGTAGTTTGTGCAGTGTCTGAGGTTTTGACAAAAATGTCTGACATGTGAACGATATGTCTTTTGTTGAAAGTAAAGAAAGAATAGTAAAAAAAGCTACTATCTTATGACTTTCGAATACCGGCACCTTTTGGGCAACCATGTGTACGACTTTTAAAACTGTTAGACGTGCCGAGAAATGAGCGCGGTCTCCTGAGTGGATAACCACTATACCACGGAACCAGCTACTGAAATTTAAAATAATTCCACTACTGAGGAGTCCATACATAATGCAGAATGGTACATAAGTTGTGAATAATAGTATCAGTTTTTGAGGTGCTCTCCGCAGCAACGAATAACTTTTCAGCCTCGTTTTGGCAACAGTTTACAACTGCAGAATTAAATAGGAGAAAAAATTATAAATGGGCAGATTTACTTAGAAAAAAAAGGGTAACGGCCGGCCGGGGTGGCCGAGCGGTTCTAGGCGCTACAGTCTGGAACCGCGCGATCGCTACGGTCGCAGGTTCGAATCCTGCCTCGGGCACGGATGTGTGTGATGTCCTTAGGTTAGTTAGGTTTAAGTAGTTCTAAGTTCTAGGGGACTGATGACCTCAGAAGCTAAGTCCCATAGTGCCCAGAGCCATTTGAACCATTTGAACCAAAAAAGTAACATCTTAATTAGTTCAATTCTTTTTTCCTGGGACAGGCACAATGATTTCTCTATGACGTTGTCGTAAAACAGGGGTTTCCTCTTCAGGGTGATAAGGGCTTGGTTCTATATGGAAAGTAGACTTAAAGTGACCTAGTCTTTCCTTGCAATTGTGTACTTCTTGAATTTGTGAGCCAAGAAAGATCATTCCACTGAAGATGAAGTGCATGGAACTGACGATATCAGAGTTGGTAATTTAAACTTCACTGAACAGGCAGACCGTGCTCCATTAATTAAATTACCTCATACGTATTTTTTGAAGAGAAGTCGATCTGTGTAGTACAATGAGTTCATTTTTGAACGCAGCAGAGGCTAACAACAAGAGTGGTCCATAAAGTGACGACAGTTTACGTAACAGAGGGTCAGGAAATTTTAGTTCGTAATTTTCGTAGTTACGAGAGTCAAGCAGGTGAAAAAATCCCAGCTTATTGGAAGGAGAGAACCCTTTTTCTGTTTAAAACAGAATTTGATGAACTATTTCAAAATACAGACCACGATAAATATCCATTTGTTTCATATAAACGCAGTCTCTTCCCTCTACGTTTGAAGTTGCGTCAGTTTTGAGTCGCAGACAATTTCCAAAAAGTTATCGAAAGCGTGTTTCCTGTCAAATTACAGCTGTTCTGAAATCTCCTAAATCATCTTGCAGCAATACACGATATAGTTTTTCGTTTGCCGTATATGATACATATTTCTGAACATCTTTGAAAATATTTCCAATAAAAAAATTGGGTGAAGCTTGTTAAGAAATGCAAAAAAAAGAATAAATAAATAAAAACTTCGGACTTCAATGTCTTCATTACCATTGTTATTCCCAATACCGACACAGAATTATAACGATTCTGCTCTGTGTTCTTTAATTGTGTGGAGTAATCTGGATGAGAAGTTCCATGCAGTTGGGGAAATTGATGCAACTTTCTTTGAATAAATTCCTGTACTGCATGAGCTCTTTTAGAAGACTCCAAAAATATGAAGAAATACCACTCAGAGTTTGGAAAAATATTTTACGTTCTTTTATAATAGAGATGCTTTGTTGAAAAACAAAATTTAATGCCTGGGCGTACCAGTGAGTGAAGACAGCGTTCGGGAAACTTGGAAAAAACCTTACCTTGCGACCCATTAACATGGCTACTCATTACTGATGCTTCTTCATAAGTGTGGACAATCAAATTGTCTGCAATAGCAAATTCATCAACTATGCGTTCAACATGAGCAAACAGACCACGAGCGGTTCTGTCTGAACATACATCAGTAAAACCAACGAACTTCTCGTTCACATTGCCAGTATAAACATAGCGCAGAACTGTTGACCGTTGCGATTTAGACAATACGACACAAGTTTTAAGTATAACGGCTACAAAATCTGCCGATTTTATTTCCTGTTTTAATGATCCCTTGACTACTGCAGAAATAGGCGTCATAATTTTTCGAAACATATAGTAATTGCAGATAATTTCCTTTGTTAACAGAAGCATCTGATTCATTACGTCCTGTAAATGGGAGCTCTTGCTCAGCTAAATAACACACTGCATCACTCAGCCTTTTCAAAATTTCCCTGTTCTTTTTATGCTGTTCGTTGTGCTGGCTAGTATTATATCAGTATTGGTCTTTTAGTAAGACATAAGCTCTGTCCTTCCAGATCATTTTAACTACAAAAGTGATTGAATGTAATTATGTGCTTTCGAAGGCGTTTGTTGTCCGACTGACAAGTGATTTTAATCGTGAAAGCCGTGTGAATTCTACTACCACTTTTCTCTGTAAAACAGCATACGTGGACAACAGAAACGTTTATTTGAATCGGGAGAACCCGTTAACCAGTCAACACTGATACAACAAAACAGAAAAATATGTATGGTATTTTTTTGTCCTTACGCTCTGAGATTAGTTTAGGCAGAGGTGATTTCGGCCTAACATTAGCTAATTCCAATTTTTCTTGAAGTGTTCCGCGGAAAACGGTTTTCAATGCAAATGTTTCACTGTTACATTTACTTCCACTGCAGTTTTGAAACCAAACTATAACACTGAAAACTACAGTAGTTTTTGAAGCAAACACTTCGCTGTATTTTAGATGATTGCAAACGTCTACAGTCAAAACCAAAAACCAAACATGTCTTCGGGAACGCGTCTAAAAAAACGCAACACCCACGTGCGAGAGCGTTCTTGCCAATCGAAACGAGCGGTGTGGTGCGTTCAACGCACATCTTCAGTGACGTCAAGTAGCACCCCCTCTCGGTGTCTCTCGCCAGTAAAACGGCACAAGAAGTTAAACCGAAAACGTGCATCTGCTCCAAACGAAAGAGACAAAGGGAGCCCCTCACCTTGCGCATAAGCAAAGCCTGCTCTCTCCTCTTCTCAAACAGCTGAATATTTGTAGCAACGAAGAATATAAATCTCATTGCTCCTCATTTTACTTGCAGCAATTTCAGCTGTACTCTTAGGTTTCTGCCTATACAATGTGGAAATCGGGACATGTTCGGAAAAAACGCCTACGTATTTGTGATAAGTAAAAATACAAACGTCATTGCTGGTTCCAGAATCTGTTACAAACGCCTACGACTTCATCACTTCAAAACATTTAATACGACTGACAACACGACTGCTTTACATCATCAGTTAGCAGCTGCTACAAAATACTGCAATCCTATAGGCTCTCGCTGCTTCGAAATACTGCTACTATGTACTTCTTATGACACTTCCGTTTGGAGCAGATGCGTGTTGTAGGTATAACGTCTTCACAAAACGCCTTGCTGTGCTGACGCTTCGGACTGGAAACTAAAATCATGTGACCACACTCATCCGGCTTCAGAGAACACCTGGCTGTATGTGTTCTGGCTGTTTGGAAGTACCTGCTAAGACGTGTGCTACGCTTGTCTACTCTCATATCGCTCTCTTATTCTCATTTCGCTTTCTTTCTTTGTTATTTTTGTTTATTATTCTGTTGTTTTAAATTTGCTGCTGGAATTTACTTATTTCTTATATAGTTTGTGATGTCAAAGAGAGGAATATAGCAACGACGCTCAAAAGGACGTAGGCTGCAGTATTTATTCGGAGATAAAGAGGCTTAAACGGGATAGTGTAGCTTGGGGAGCTGTATCAAATCAGCCTTCGGACTAAAGACAACAGCAACAACAACAACAACAAAAACAACAACAACATTGTTATGGCGATAACTGCCACAGTTTAAATAGCCTGGTATTCAATGCCCCATTACGTTGGTTTTAAAACACGAAAGCCTCCATAACGTACCTACACGGTAAAGGTAGAACATCTAAACTCTTAAACAGTGGCTTACTGCAGTTTGTAGGTTTATTCCTGTATTACTCTAATGGACCTTTTTGTATTCTGAAAACTCGCTTACCTGGTGCCACATTACCCCAGAATATGTTGACATAATAGGTACTCTTCATTCTTTTCTCACATAACATCCATATTTTAAATAACATCGAAGCTGATGCTATTTAAAGTAGTGCTGGAAGGAATGACACCATGAATCATGCAGGGCTGTCCATAAATCCGTAAGAGTACGAGTAGGTGGAGATCTCTTGCGAACAGAACGTTATAAGGCATCCCAGATATGCTCTATAATGTTCATTTCTGGGCAGTTGCGGGAGTGTAGCAATTATGGACGTGTGGGATGTCGCATTGTCCTGCTGGAGTTGGCCAAGTCCGTCGGAATGCAGAATGGACATGAATGGATGCAGATTATCATATAGGATGCTTATGTACGTGTCACCTGTCAGAGTCGTATGTACGCGTATCAGGGGTCCCGTATCATTCCAACTGCGCACTCCCCATACCATTAGAGATGCTCCACCAGCTTGAACAGTCCCCTGCTGACATGCAGGGTCCATGGATTCATGACTGTTTCCATACCCGTACATGTACATCCGCTCGATACAATTTGAAACGAGTCTCGTTCGATCAGGCAACATGTTTCCAGTCATCAACAGTCCAATGTCGGTGTTGACGGGCCCTGGCAAGGCGTAAAGCTTTTTGTCGTACAGTCATCAAGGGTAAACGAGTTGGCCTTCGGCTCCCAAAGCCCACATCGATGATGATTCGTTGAATGGTTTGCACGCTGACACTCGTTGATGGCCAGCACTGAAATCTGCAGCAATTTGCGGAAGGATTGCACTTCTATCACTTTGAACGATTCTCTTCAGTCGTCGTTGGTCCCGTTCTTGCAGGATCTTTTTCCGGCAGCATCGATGTCTGAGATTTGATGTTTTACCGGATTGCTGATATTCATGGTACACTCGTGAAATGGTCGTAAGGGAATACCCCAAATTCTTCGATACCTCGGAGATGCTATGTCCCATCGCTCGTGCGCTGACTGTAACAACATTCAAACTGACTTAAATCTTGACAACTTGCCATTGTAGCAGTTGTAACCGATTTAACAACTGTGCCAGACAGTTTCTTATACATTTATCTGTATTTGAATACGCATGCCTATACCAGTTTCTTTGGTGCTTCAGTGTATATAGCAAGGCATTAGAAGTGCTTTCATCCTTTACAAATTAGAAACCATTATAAGTGAAAAACCACAGCTTACATGATACCCTTTATTCTGTTAACGTCATCTTTTTTGTACTATTTTCTATAGCAAATACACTTTACGTTAACAGTATTCATGTGGCAAAAAACCAGCGCTACCAAAGGAGTATTTAATAGCGTGCGTGACTGAATCATATATGCCGCCCTTCTCATTGATTTGCAGCATTAAATTTATTATCACTGTACACTAAAAAATGCCTTATTACAAAAGTAAACAAAGTTGTCTGTGTCATTATCACAAGGACGTGATTCACACAGACATGACCCTACGTACGGTAGTCATCTAAATTTCGCTTTTAGACTGAATAGATCCCAATAGTTTTAACTTCGCTGCGGTGAAGATGTCAAGGAACTATCTTTACCAGTGATACAGACGCCTAGAAAAATATGAGGGTTTGGTGTCCTATATCAAACACTAACAGAGAAGTGTTTATGAAATGTGAAAATTTTTACTTGGTTTAGACAAACAATTATACAACATTAAAGTAATTTATGGGCAAAGAGTAATAATTAAATTTAAAATATCTATAAAAATGCATTAAAAGTAATCCCCAATGTGCCAGTAGCGCATGTATGGTCTTGTTTTATTAATTTTGCGGGAAAAGCTTCAGTATCGTAATACATTTCTAATATTTGATGCACCATGATATTTAACTTGAGTAAGTACGTTACAACAAATAATGACTACTGTTTAATCTTGATTTTACTTCTACAACAGAATAACATACATGTGTTACAAAAAATAGCAATCACATGCTTTCTTTTTGTCATGCGATAGTTCTGAAGCACAGCTGAAATTTAATTGGCACCATATTTTTCCCACTTAGCGGTAATACCACTGTAGATAAAAAAAAACAATTTTTAGTTGGTTTAAAATATGCTTTGAGCCTTCTAAAATATGAGACAAAAGTCTCATCCCTGAAAAAAAATTTCTATGGAATCCCGAGTTGCTCCCCTAAGCGCCTCGGACAACCCGAAACAGCCTACCTACACCAGCTCGATACCCCCTTGTAGAGTCTGGGTATAGTTTGATGCATTTCAAAACAATAATACGTTAACTTGGCGGCAGTAAGCGTCACTACGTGTACGCAAAAGACAATTCTTTCGCTATGAATCTTAATTTTTGTGTGTTGTATTGACTTTTGGTGGTTTGTTTGTGACCTTATAAGATATAGTTGTGTCTTTCAAGTAATAATCAGCAGTAAGAAAGGGTATCTGGCCAAAAAAGGTACGAAAGCATCTTATCCAACGCGACGTCGAAACAGTATGTCACCAAAGCGTTGAAAGAATAGATATGAAGCTGAAAGCAGTTCGGAAGGCGTCAGTGCCTCTGATAAGAAACAGAAAGACAGTGATCAGGATTTTGATTGAATTACGGTTTGAGCTGTCAGATTATAAATTTCATTGCCGTTTTCTCTGTTATTTCTCGACACTTGTAATATAAAACGTGCCGGCCGGTGTGACCGAGCGGTTCTAGGCGCTTCAGTCTGGAACCGCGCGACAGCTACGGTCACAGGTTCGAATCCTGCCTCGGGCATGGATGTGTGTGATGTCCTTAGGTTAGTTAGGTTTAAGTAGTTCTAAGTTCTAGGGGACTGATGACCTCAGATGTTAAGTCCCATAGTGCTCAGAGCTATTAGAACCATTTGAAATATAAAACGTGCAGTGCAGATATAACGCTGCAACAACGAAGTCCTCGAGGCTTAGGATTCACAATAATTATTGCTTGTACAAACTGCCCAGAAGCTGTTATACCAGGTGGTAAGTTTATACGGAACGCATACGGAATCAACCGTCGAACCGTCCTAGCAATGCGCCTGCTTGGAGCAGGGCTGAACGGAATTGCGTTCATGGAATTGCCACTACTAATATTTCAGTCGTTCTCTGATAAAGTAGTCGATATGATTGCGATCGCAACGGCAACAGTAGACAGGCCAGTCAGGGATGGCGGATTAATGGTTCGAGTTTTCTAAAAGCAGAATTTTTTATTTTTTCATGTCTCTAACACATTTCCAAACTTAATACGCGGTTTTATCGGCATATAATTTGCCAAAATGGCACGCAGTGTAATTCCAACTGTTTGCAGTCCTTTCATTTGAAAATTGAGCACAATTTTGAAACAACATTTCAAAGTGAACCTCGCAAGTGATTTCCGATAAGTCAATTTAAACAATATTTATTAACCAATGACTTCTTTTTCGGTGAAAAATGAACGACTTCATTCGAACATTCGCCAAGTATACAAAAATTGCTAAGATTCCCTACGTGGTTTACTAACTACACTCACGTAGATCACATAGATTTTTTTTTCTTTTTCCTTATTCAAATTAGCGCCAGCTATTCGGCATGCTGCAGATGGCCTCGACTTCAGCACGCCTCGGAAGAATTAATACAGTGTCACTATTTTGTAATATTTCCAACAAAATCTGTTTGTAGTATACTTAAATATATGCTCAATAAGAACCTCAAGTATTATTTGTAGATCACCTTTTCCTTTCCAAAAACAAATCAAAAAAAGTTGTCAAGGAAGCGCTTTTCAAGGCCGTTACAGTGGTGTTACCTCTTACTAGCAGTCGGCAATTTAAGTAAACTCACTGATTTGTTTGGCGCATATGGATAACTGAGGGAACAAGACGAGGAAAATTATACGAATTTTATAGCTACAAGTGTACGATCGTATTCCACTAGAGCCAAGTTCCGCGTCAGCTGTTCATCTGTCGTTGCAGCCATGTTTGCCTACAGCAGCTAGTCACGTGATGCCGGTTTCCGGTCTGAAACGTCTGAGAAGCCAGGCGTTTTACTGCTGGCCCAGGAGACATTCTTTCTCCCTCTCTCCCTCCCTTCCCCCCCCCCCCCCCCCCCTCCAAAACGCAGCGAAGACCGAACGCGCTCGCACCCCGCTCCCTTCCGTCTTTTCCCTCCTGCCAACGGTTTACGATTTCTTAACGGTGTGTGAGACGGGGGGCTCGCCACAGAATGAGAATCAGCTTGCTGCCGGGCGACGCTTCCTCCGTTCTCCTCTTACCCTGAGGTCTGTCGTCCTGCAGCTCAGGACGAAGAGTGGATGTCTGAGATCGCTTTCTGCCACAGGTCGAAAGGTAGTTTCGTATCTGTGTCTAGTAAAATAGCAGAACGGTATTTATTTTCCTACGATTTCAAAACTATAAGTGTTCATCAAATGGATAAAGCTTGACAGGGCGTGCGGTTCACGCCTGCCACACATTGAATGTACGACACTGGATCCTATGTTGCCAAGAAAGCCGTCACGCGGGTTGGCAACGGATGACCAAGCGTCACACGCTCTTATGAAAGAACAGCAAAGCTTCCATGTAGTCTGGGGCACCCAGGGAAAAGGTGATCTGCATCCTTTTCTCCACGAGAGCAGAAAGGTGTGTCACGATGCGAAGATACGGAAATATTCGTGGTGAAATTTGAGTCTGGCTGTCAGAAATATGAAGTTTCTAGCCATTGATTGTACATGAAATTTCGTGGAGTAAGGGACCGACAGATGTATTTTTGCGTACTTCTTGCCTTTGTGTCTTGTTTCCTCACATTCCCGTTGTCAATCTTCTGTCATGCGTCGGTTTAGGACATATCGGTAACCCGTACCTGGGATTGCAGTACAGGTGGTATGCCTTGACACAGCAGCTTCTTTGGCTAAGAGGTAGACAGTTTCAGTGACTGGTCATTCCACAGGGTGATTTTACCCAAGCGAAATTAACGTATTGGCGTCCTTTAACCATCGATTCCACTTGGATAATCGTTTCAGCTAAGATTTCGTTTGAGAACGTTTTGATACTTTTTTTATCTAGCATAGACAGAAATCTGTATTTGGATCCTTTCACTCCCCGCCGCTCTTTCAACAAACAGAAAACTTCAGAGGAAACGTGAATTTTTTACCTTTTGTATTCCTCAGTTATACACCAGTTGTTAGTGAAAGCTTGATACACATGTTTTCTCTGTGGACTTCCAGTTCCTCCAACGCGTCCGAACATCATCCCTTATCAGCGGAATGCAAGATTTTTAGATTTCCATTAATAAATTTGTTTTTGCATAGGTTCCGCCTTGAGTAAACACAATATTTTATTCTTTTTACCCAGACATCTTTCGTTGACGTCACAGCATCACCAGTGGCTTTTTCATTTAGTATTATTATTTTTATTATTGGTTATTGATGATGTAACTTCAGTGAAACATGTCTCGGTAAAAAGAAGACAAAAATGGTATTTGCTCAAGGCGGAACCTATGCGAAAATTAATGTATTTGTAGTCAAATACACAACAATTTGCTTCAACTTCAATATGTATTGTCATTGATATTTGTAATCTTATGTTTTTTCAATGATAATACCGTTTTATTGTTCACTTCAATATTCTCTCTGGAATGCGTCGTAATAGGTTAGAGACTGGACAGAAGAAGTTTGTTATGGGCGCATACTTCAATGTGCGAGATTACCTTGTGCGTCAGGAAGCTGCCATGCTCATATATCCCTGCTCCGCTATTCCTGCGGTATGTTCCTGTTGCTGGTCTAAGGTGCGTCCAAACCTCTACCGAGTAAGACGTAAGAAAATTGGGAGATGCGGAATTTAGAACTTCCTTAGCGAATATTGTTTATTACAAAAAATAATCCCTTCAGTATCTGAGTGAAGAATTCGACCACTTGTTTTCCACCTGTTATTTTACCGAAACAGTTTAGTGCATGCATTTACGACACTGGCATAGTTTCCTTGGTGTGATCTTCATTCCGAAGACTGATTTGATGCAGTTCGTCACGCTAGCCTATCCTGTGAAAGTCTCTTCATCTATAAATAAATATCTAACGCACTCTACGTTTGTTTTAGTGAAGTCTTGATCTTCTACAATTTCTCTTTCTCTCTCTCTCTCTCTCTCTCTCTCTCTCTCTCTCTCCTTCTCCCCCCCCCCCTCCAAATCAACTCACCTCTCATCCTTTCATCGACTTGCATTCTCAGGTGAGGCCACAAACCCACACCTCAGAGGTAGCCTGTTCCAACGCGAGTGTTGAAATAAACTTTCAGTTTTCGCAGTCTGTATTTGGCGTGAGGGAATGTGACATTGTTGATAATGACCCAGTGGGGGTATTTAACTCCGTGCCCCACCTCCCCCCCCCCCCCCCCCCCCCCCCCTTGGTGCTATGCGAGAGAAGTAGGCTGTGTGTCAGAGCACTGGGTTTCACTTTCTTAACATCACACAACAAAAACGTAACAGCACACTTCGCTGAACAAGTACGCTTAAGACACTATTCTCGCACACAGCGAGAAATGGGGCGAATAGGCGACTGAACCTATCGCACTCAACAAGGGATTATTTATTTTTTCACCATCTAATTTTTACTCCATTAGCAAATTAACTACTCCTGGATGCCTCAGGATATGTCTAATTAACCGCTCCCTTGCTTTATTCAAGTTGTACCATTAAGTTCTTTTCTTCCTAACTCATTTCGTACCTCTTCAGAAAGTGCTCGAACTACCAATCGAATATTGAGCATTGTGTTCTAACACCACAGTTCACAAGCTTTTATTCTCTCCTGACCTCTATTGCTTGTCGTACACGTTTCACTTCCATGCAAGGCCACATTCAAGACGAATTTCCGTTTTCGATAACGTACCACAAGGTATATAGTGCTTGTATTAACATATGTTTCCTACCGTACTTTCGTTTATCAAATCGCGCCAGTAATTTTTTTCCTTTTTATTCACTCCATTCTGCAACATAAAGTCTAGAAGAACACTTTCTTAACTTAATCTTCAACGAGACTAAGATCACAGTGCTGCACATTGGTGTGATATTCATTATTTTACCTGCCATATTTAAAATTGCACGCAAGTGTTTCTTTTTTGTTTTTATATTTGAAGATGACTATTTCATACAGTTCCAACCGGTAGTGTAGAAATAGAAGCGTAATTGTCTCAGGAAGTAAGAAATCTAACATTTTCTGTTTTTTTCTGTAAAATCCATCATATGCTTTCCCATTTTTGCCAACACTTTTCCCTTTGTGTGCTTTGTTATTTTACTGTGGCTTAGATAACTATTGATTGCAAGGTCACTACCTGGAGGATTTTTCAAGATCATTTCACTTTTGGACAAAAATGTCGACGGTTTTGGGCAGGGAGCTGTTCTGTAAAGAGTAGTAACTGTCTGTTTTATGAAGTTGAGGATGAGACATGTCAGAGTTTAGTATGATACAGAAATTGAGGCCGCAGGAAATAGATCTGTCGATCAATTGGACAAGAATGGGGAAGGAAATTTCCCGTTACATCGTTGAAGAATCCATTACGGAAGTGATGTAGGGAAAGCACAAAAGACAAGAATCACAATGAGGACTTGAATTCTCCCTCAGCAGTGCTTTAATTACTACGCAACCTCGCACGGTAGTAGGCAGTCCAGCCTCCTTACGGAAATCAACAAATGGGACTTGCATTCTACCACTGTACGTGTAGCAGAGCTATACACTTCTGCTAAGTAGCCTGGCAGTGCAGATCCCTGAAGAGCTATGTTGCTGCAAGGCTCGCTGAGACAGTCACTGCGGTCTGCTGAAGTCGTCTCTTACATATCTTCAAAATGCAAACACTGTGTTGGCTTGTTAAAAACTTTATTTTACGAAGAAGAATGGAACAGACACAGACGAATTGTTGCAGAGAGAAATTATTGAAAAAACAGTCCCGCTTAATTGCTTTACTCGTTTATTCCTGTCCATGAGATGCTAGCACAGTAATAGCATTCTGTCTGCCTCCATAGTTGAGCGGTAGCCGGCACGGTAGGTCAGTTTACTCGCTCAGAGAGCTGGCTGCCTTCGGTAATAAACAAAAAAAAAAAAAAAAAAAAAAAAAAAAAAAAAAAAAAAAACTGAGCGAAGGAATCAACGATGAACTTTGACTGTTGTCATGTGACGTCCGCCTACACCTAATGCCACGAACAATAACGATCAAATGAAGAGATAAAAGTGATCAACGTGGGTTACTGCCAAACAATGGGTCCGGGTTCGATTACTGGCCGCGCCAGAGTTTTTATCCTCTCGAGGAATGGGTATTGTGCTGTTTTTATCATCATAGAAGTTGAAGTCGCCGGGAAGTGGCGTCAAATAAAAAGACTTGCCTGGTAACCGAACAACCCCCGATGTGCCCTCCTGGTCAACAATGTCACATGATCATTTCATTTCAATGGCGTTCTCGAATAAGTTCAACTTTCTGATAACGTTCAGACGAAAGACATGAAATGTTCCTTTCACACTCCACTCACGGCCGCGGCCAGCGAGCAACGTTCGATGTGCGAGAAAAAGCACGCGACGTATTTTTCCTGCCTTCCCCGAAACGTTTGATGGCGGCTCCGGATTAATTCTATATCCAACTGCGCGTATTCTTTCAAGTTAAACAAGGGTATCCAGCCTCGCATTAAACCACGAGACCGGCTTGAAACAGTCACTACTATACCACCAATATCCTCTACACACAACACAGGATCACAATCTGAAGTAAAAGGAGGATGAGGTCATATTCAACAACTCTACACTTCAAATTTCCATTCGAGAAACACGGAATTTATTGTTCTCTAATAAACCTCGTCAAGTATGTCTCGTCATCAAATAACGCTTAATGTTAATGGGATGTTCCAAGGTCTGCTAAACGGCCTCTTCTACAGAATTTGCAAAACGCTCACTAAATAGCTATATCCGCTTCAAAAGCATAATTGTCTAAGGCCCTTTCACAGGGGAGGCCGTACATTCAGCAACAGAGAGCTGAAGCGACTCGTGTTAAATTGGACCTTATGCGTCCATTCACATGAGAGACTCCATGCTTCCACTTCGGGTCACTGAGCCGCATTGCAGCTTGTCAAGTGAATCTCCTGCAACTCGTTTTAAACAGAGCCTAATGGGTGCTTTCACACGGGATACGGTCAGCCGCTTGTCGCCTTTCGTGCTGTTACAATACACGTTGTCGACTCAACGGATCTTATTTCTATCCATTTACCAGTGTAGATCACTAGTAAAGGTTCGTCGTCTGTGTCTAAAATTGTTGCGAAAACAGCCAGTGTGTTCGACGTAGTGAGTTCCATAGCGCTGGTCAATACTTTGGGACTGTGCCACACCTGATTACTCGAACAAAGTAAGAAAGACCGAAGCTTGGAATGAGATACGTAGAAAGTATAAAAAGGATGTTGACACTTTGCCAACACAGGAGAACAAAATCATAGGTAAGGGTATGTAAATATTTTTACTAACCTTTACTAAAATACTTTCTTTACAAACATATGAAACTGATACATAGTATTGTATTTCGTTCTGTTCCAAGTGACAACACGTCACAAATTATCTTCATTAATTTTATGATACACACATCAAAAAATGTTTTGCATCACATCGGTTCCGAGAGTTCCGGAATATGTACAGAAAATTGGAATAGAGATTAAAATAAACATCATTTCCGCCCTTTTTATTGCTCATGAAAATCACACATTGCATGTTGTACCACCAAACAGCGAGACCTTCAGAGATGTTGGTCCAGATTGCTGTACACACCGGTACCTCTAATACCCAGTAGCACGTCCTCTTGCATTGATACATGCCTGTATTCGTCGTGGCATACTATCCACAAATTCATCGGGGCACTGTTGGTCCAGGTTGTCCCTCTCCTCAACGGCGATTCGTCGTAGATCCCTCAGAGTTGTTGGTGGGTCACGTCGTCCATAAACAGACCTATTCAATCCACCCCAGGCATGTTCGATAGGTTTCATGTCTGGAGAACATGCTGGTCACTCCAGTCGAGCGATGTCGTTATCCTGAAGGAAGTCATTTACAAGATGTGGAAGATGGGGGTGCGAATTGTCGCCCACGAAGACGAATGCCTAACCAATATGCTGCCAATATGAATGCACTATCGGTCGGAGGATGGCATTCACGTATCGTACAGCTGTTACGGCGCCTTGCATGACCACCAGTGGCGTACGTCGGCCCCACATAATGCCACTCAAAAACAGCAGGGAATCTACACCGAGCTGCACTCGCTGGACAGTGTGTCTGAGGCGTTCAACCTGACCGGGTTGCCTCCAAACACATCTCGGACGATTGTCTGGTTGAACGCATGTGCGACACTCATCGGTGAAGAGAAAGTGATACCAATCCTGAGCGGTCCATTTGGCATGTGGTTGGGCCCATCTGTACCGCGCTGCATGGTGTCGTTGTTGCAAAGATGGACCTCGCCATGGACGTCGGGAGTGAATTCGCGCATCATGCAGACTATTGCGCACGGTGTGAGTTGTAACACGACGTCCTGTGGCTGTACGAAAAACATTATTCAACATGGTGGAGTTGCTGTCAGGGTTCCTCCGAGCCATAATCCGTAGGTAGCGGTCATCCGCTGCAGTAATAGCCTTTGGGCGGCCTGAGCGAGGCATGTCATCGACTGTTCCTGTCTCTCTGTATCTCCTCCACGTCCGAACAACATCGCTTTGGTTCACTCCGATACGCTTGGACAGGTCCCTTGTTGAGAGCCCTTCCTGGCACAAAGTAACAATGCGGACGCGATCGAACCGCGACATTGACCGTCTAAATATGGTTGAACTACAGACAACACGAGCCGTGTACCTCCTTCCTGGTGGAATGACTGGAACTGATCGGCTGTTGAAACCACTCCGTCTAATAGGCGCTGCTCATGCATGGCTGTTTCCATCTTTGGGCGGGGTTAGTGACATCTCTGAACAGCCAAAGAGACTGTGTCTGTGATACAATATTCACAGTCAACGTCTATCTTCAGGAGTTCTGGGAACTGGGATGATGCAAAACTTTTTTTGATGTGTGTATAATTTCGAAGCATCAAGGAAGATTTAAGGCTAAAACCAGCGTCACTTACTATGTTAATCCAGCTAAAAGAGTGATAGTAAGACGAAAACGCTATTTTCAAAGGCGAGTGTTTTCCACAGGATGACTAATACCCTTCTGAAATAAATTTCTCACAGTTTCAGCACGAAGTAAAATCTTATCGCAGTAGTACGAGCGTTAACAGGAAATGGCCAGTCGAAGTGCCTACATTATGGTCTTGGGACTCACTGGCCAAAAAGTCTGCGTGTTAAAATACGAGAGAGTGCTGAAAATTAACACTTCCGAATTTCTTATGTGAAAACTGTTAAAGCTTTTTAAATAAAATAAACTTTATTAACGTTCTGCATCTTTGTTCTTCATGTCTACATATTTATTTCTCAAAGATAGTCACCCTGGCGACAAAAATATTTCTCCCAACGAGGAACCATTTTGTTGATACCGTCACTGTAGGATGGTTGCCTTTGTTGACGGAGCCACAGCCCCACCTTATCTTGTACCACTTCGTAACTATCAAAGTGAAGTCCTTGAGGCGTTCTTTAAGTTTTGGAGACGGATAAAAATCAGGTGAGGTCAAATCTCGATTGCATGGAGGATGACCGATGACAGTGAACACTAAGCGTCGGATTGTTGCATATGTCGCAGAGCTCGTGTGTAGTATGGTATTGCCATGCTGACGGAAAGGGTGCACCATTTGTGCGCGAACTCTTTAGAATTCGAAATTCTAATTAGCACGCCGTTTGTCACGCACCGCCATGTTACACGTTACAATTAGGAGCCCTCTAGAGACAGATGGTTGCTACTTGCGCCAGCGAAACGGGAAGTCGACCGAGTAATATGCATGACATGTAATACCTTAACTACTATTAAGAACAGAATAAAAAATTCGGAGATATTACTAGTCAGCCTTTCCTCGTAGTATCGAGGAAATCTAGGGGCGGCGGGCAGACCTTGTGGGGTGTGCAGGCAAGTTGTGAGCCCCGTGGAACTGAGGCTTTGTTGTGGTTTGTATAACGGAATTCAGCTGTCACTGAGCAATAACGTTCTCTCATCTCGGAAAGCTTATCAAGCGTCCAGTAGTGCGTTCCCGTGCGTTGGTATGGATGTCGGCTTAGGCCTGCTCCAGACGGAAAGCCGTGCATCTGGATGCAATGAACCGCTTTTTGCCACCGGTTTCGGCGTCCCGCTCACTGCAGCCTGTCTCCAGCTTTCAACCCGAACTCCCGTCCACAGCAGCTGTCACGTGGCGCCTAAAAAGAACTGCTTCCCGTTGGCGTGTTGTATCTAGAACCAGTCAACAACAAAATGTTTCCTGGAGAAGATGTAGTTGTTGTTGTTGCTGCAGTCGTTATGAAGAAACGCGAAGTACAGAAAAGAAAGCATTGCTGCCACTCAATAACTAGTTCTAAATTACATACACTATGTGATCAAAGGTATCCGGACACCTGGCTGAAAATGACTTACAAGTTCGAGGCGCCCTCCATCAGTAATGCTGGAATTCAATACGGTGTTGGCCCACCCTTAGTGCCGGCCGGAGTGGCCGAGCGGTTCTAGGCGCTTCAGTCTGGAACCGCGCGACCGCTACGGTCACAGGTTCGAGTCCTGCCTCGGGCATGGATGTGTGTATGTCCTTAGGTTAATTAGGTTTAAGTAGTTCTAAGTTCTAGGGGACTGATGACCTCAGAAGTTAAGTGCCATAGGGCTCAGAGCCATTTTTGAACCACCCTTAGTCTAGCGATCCAGCAGTGCTTCGCAGTCGCTAAATATTTAAGGGGATTGAACATGTTCGTCTCCTGCCACCCCCCTCCACCCCCCTTCTCTTTGTCCATCGCCAACGAACAGAGTTTCAGACGGATCAGATACTGTAGTAGTATTCTAATCACAAGTCGATGAACCACAAATACAAGTTTCCCGTTTCTATTAAAACAGTGTGAAAAGGTAAACAATATAGTATATATCCGTGTATACAATTTTTATCTAAAATGATACGTTAGTAGAGAGAATATGTAAGGGAGAAGCAGGTTGTCTAATGTTTAAATGTGCTGGCACTGCAGTTAAATTGACTGCGGGGAAGAAAATGAAGCTGCATATTTTCACAGCATGGCTGCACAGTAGACTGAAGAACCAAACAAACTGGTACACCTGCCTAATATCGTGTAGGGCTGCCGCGAACACACAGAAGTGTTGCAACATGACGTGGCATGGTTTCCGCTAAGTATTGCTGGAGGGAATTGACAACATGCAGCCTGCAGGGCTGTCCATAAACTCGTAAGAGTACGTTGCAAGACATCCTAGATATGCCCAATAATGTTCATGTCTGGGTAGTTTGGTGACCAGAGGAAGTGTTTAAACTCAGAAGAGCGTTCTGGACGCATGGGATGTCACATTGTCCTGCTGGAATTGCCCAAGTGCGTCGGAATGCACAATGGACATGAGTGGATGCAGGTGATCAGACACGATGCTTACGCACATGTCACCTGTCAGAGTCGTATCTAGACATATCAGGGGTCTCATATCACTCCAACTGCACACGCCCCACACCAATACAGAGCCTCCACTAGCTTGAACAGCCCCCTGCTGACATGCAGGGTCCATGGATTCATGAGGTTGTCTCCACACCTGTACACGTCCATAAGCTCGATACAATTTGAAATGAGACTCGTCCGACCAGGCAGCATGTTTCCAGTCATCATCAGTCTAATGTCGGTGTTGACGGGCCCAGGCGAGGCTTAAAGCTTTGTGTCGCGCAGTAATCAAGGGTACACGAGTGGGCCTTCGGCTCCGAAAGCCCATATCGATGATGTTTCGTTGAATGGTTTGCACGCTGGCACTTGTTGCTTTCCCAGCACTGAAGTCTGCAGCAATTTGCGGTAGGGTTGCGCTTCTGCCACAATGAACGACTCGCTTCAGTCGTCGTTGGTCTCGGTCTTGCAGGATCTTTTTCCGGCCGCAGAGATGTCGAAAAAAAATTTGGAAATTTGTTGTAGGGTCTTATGGGATCAAACTGCTGAGGTCATCGGTCCCTAAGCTTACGCACTACTCTATCTAATTTAAACTAACTTACGCTAAGGACAACACACACGCTCATGCCCGAGGGAGGACTCGAACCTCCGACGGGGGCAGCCGCGCGGACCGTGATAAAGAGCCTCAGACCGCGCGGCTACCCTGCGCGACAGCAATGTCGGTGATTTTTAGGTTTTATCGGATTCCTGATATTCACGGTACACCCGTGAAAAAATCGTACGGGAAAATCCCCACTTCATCTCTACGTCGGAGATGCTGCGTCCCATCGCTCGTGAGCCGACCGTAACACCACGTTCAAACTCACTTAAATCACGATAACGTGCCATTGTGGCAGCAGTAATCAACCTAACAACTACACCAGACACTTGTTACACCAGTTTCTCCGGCGCTTCAGTGTATATCACAACTTTTTCTTTCTCGGAGTCAGTTTTAAAAGAAAATCTGTATATTGTTGTTTAAAAACATGTACAGCCTATCCATCTGAAAATTTATTGGAGTATTGTGGAAAAATTTCAAGTACATTGGTCAAGAGCTTTTCGAGATTTTTGCTGACAATGTCTCCTCTATACAGGGTGTCTCACCTAACTCTGCCACCTCAAATATCTCTGGAACAACAATAGATATTCAAAAACGGTTTTCACCAGGGCAGGGGCTTAGGAAATCAAATACTATGCGAAATTTTGAAACGTAAACAAATACTATTTCCAACACAAACTTGTGTATTTTTAAATGGACCATAATTTCGTATGCAATCAATAGAATGAAAAATCAAAAATAATGGCGTTGGTTGCATCGCAATACGTCAATTACATCCCGAGAAATTTCGAAGCGAATTTGACGCTTGAAATAAATGAAGCGCAGGGCTACAGCACGTCCTAAGCCTCAAGCGTGCACCTCCCGCTGCCGGTAATCGTGATGTGATTGACGTACTACGTCAGCGGTGTGTTAATGTATAGTGTGATATTGTATGACAACACATCATTGGCCCATATTTAATTGATGGCACTCCTAAACGGGGATAGTTCAGCCCCTTCTTGAGCTGTACCTTACTTGAACCGTTCCACCTCTTAGAATGTGTGAAACAATGCGGTATCAGAAAGATGTATTTCCTGTTCATAATGTTTATTGTTGCGAAATGACAGCTAGAGGTACAATTAGTAGTAACACACTTGGTTTCACGTTTATAAACCTCACAGATTCTGATATATGTGGCTTGTAGAGGATAGCAACGGCGTCACAGTTACTGACGTAATGCATCGCATCTAGTACTGTGTTCAGAGCAGGGGCTGCCTCCACTGGCGCCTGGATCCTGCCGTAAACGAACCGATATCACCACGACATGCTCTAGCTTCAGTGTAAAAGTGTCTCATAATCTGGTCTGCTGAACTGCTCTCATACTGTAACGTAATTCACAAACGTTGCCACATTGAAACCTGTTTTTTTGTGGCTTGTTAGATTTGGTGTCATCTAGTCGATATTCCGACCTTAAGTAATGAAGACAAACTATATTTATGGCGAATGTCGCAGAAATGTGCAGCAGCTGTGACTCTGTATGCTGAACGCTACCCAGATCGGCGGTGTCCATCACGTCGAACAAATTGGCAACATCTGCAACACACTCACGGAAACAGGAAGCTGGGCTCCCACGAAACGTCGACGTACAACGCCAGCGACTGGCAATGGAAACTAACACGACAGCGAGCAGCACTAGCAGACACTCTTCGAAGCAATGTTAAACTTTGTCATTGTCAAAAACGCAAATGTTGAAACTACGTCTCCATCTATATCTACGCTAAGTAAGAGGTTGGCACTGTTTTGCAGATTTGATTATATGGCAGATGAGTACAAGCTTCATGCTGAAGGGGTCCATTTTTTCACTCTGGTTTTAAGGTAACGCTGGCCGCAGATTGCAATAAAACTGGCATCTCGGGCTTTTGTTTGGGTGGATAAAGCTGGCCTGGAGCCTCGCGTCGGCTAGACGCCCCTCCGCCCGGGGAAAGATGCACCCCGTGCCGAACACATTCGGGCTTTTTTTCCCACGAAGGAGCCGTTGCAGGATGGGCGACACTCACCCTCGCCTCTCCACCTCCGCCATCCACGAGAGGAGGGAGGCTTTGAATTATGAATGAACAGAGAAACCGTGGGAAGCTATTATGGCACGAAGTAACGGATACTAAATTGCGAATTATTAGAGCAGAGTGCATTCTAAAGAAATAGTTCAAAAAGTAAAAAGACATGTTTTATAAATACTACATAACAAGTCAGTGTTTCCAGCAAGGAAAGGTTGCCTGACTTGTGGCTGGGAATGTGGCAAATGCAATTTGGCTCACTTAAAAATCGAGCAGATAAGTTCGAGGCGGCCGCCAGCACACTATAAAGCTCCTGGGAGAAATTCTCTATTGGCTACGGTCTGACAGAGAAAGGATGGCCCCCATGTGCTCCATGCGATAGGCTGAGCGTAAGATACATGTATGTTCAGTACGATTTAGAAACCTGAATTTAGAATTTAGATCTAGATTTGGTTGTGTAGTTTGCTATTTACGTTTAGACTTACAGTATTATTTCTAAAATATTTATTCTGCGTCATTTCGTGGTAATAAATTTACTTAAAACGTTGAATGTTTACTGTGCCTCATGGTACTAAAGTATCATCGCAAGTTTTAAGTTCCGCCAGTTAATAACATATGATCAGGAAGGTTGGGCTGCAGCTCTCATGTAGACACGAAGAGCAGCAGAACTTGCTTCTTTCTTTCCTAGTTATTAACGACTAATGGTGACCCTGCTGTTTATTACTTAATTTCTTTTAATTATAATCCAGGGTTATTTATTACGTTGTAAAAGGACCTCAGTAAAGTATTAACATGCACAAGCTGTGGGACAACGTAGAAATGAAATAGAGGTGCTAAAGTAATAAAGCAGCGTTATGACGTAATTTGATACCTTTTTGTATGGGAGTCACTGAGATACGACCCCTCTTTTCTTTAGCGCAGTTTGTCCCGCGTGTATTTCGTGCGTTTTGGAGATGTCGTTGCGACACTGGACTCAGTTCAAATCCCCGCCCGACCACCCAGATTAAGACATGCAGTGGTACCGAAAAGTTGCATAAGGTAAATTCATGGGGCAGTTATTTCAAAAAGCATCCAACCGCTACCCTATAACTTTACAAAACTGTATGTTTTCCATTTTTGTGGCTATCCATTCGCGTTCCTCGTTTCTGTGCGACTTGATGAGCGAGACAGCGCTGTTATTAGGGAAATCCATTCGATTTCAGCAGTAGCAGGCTTCAGAACCCGGTCTGGCCATTGGAATCGAGTGAAGCGTATCGAGAGAAGGTATTCGCGAGGAAAGTATAGTTAGCGAGTTCAGAATCTCTGTGTGAAAAATCTTATGAGACACAAGACAGCTAAAAAGTTTAAATTAAAGATGATATTTAAGCGCATCAGAAGGTTCATGAAGCTACGGAACTGAGTGCAGGTTATATTTTGATCGGCGCAGAGTCTAATAATTCCAGTTATATGAAGCAAATAGAGCATAGCAGTGAAGTTGGTAGGCCTGCCGAAAATGACTATATTGTGAAAGGAATTATCGCATATACATCAACAACGACTGAAACATTATAATATAGGTAGCGAGATATGGGGAGACGCAAGGGCTAGCCACATCTCATCTATGTAGGTACAGATCGAACGGAGTAGTACGCCAATAACATTTATAGTGGAACAATTGCATTCACAAGGGAACAACCTCAGACACAACCAGTTAGTTCGTTTCATCTGACAGATCACTTGTGTACAAACGAAAAAGATATTTTGGCTCAGATTTTGAGAAAACCGCCCTTCAAGTTCATGACACAAAATCGACTCATAGTTAACTGGATTGATATATATTTGTAAACACAGCATTTTTCATCACTGTGTATGTTGTCCGAAAACACGTATTTTCCGATAAATCAAAAGAAACATTTACGACTGTCGCTTATAGACGCATAAAGGTAAATATGGTTCAGCGAAAATGCTGCTGGTCGAGTGAACAAGATACCTGGTTCGTGAACATAGATTCCGTGTTCAATTCCTATACGCCTACTGCTTTTGTTTTCATATTAAATTTCTCCGTTTCAGGATTGGTTGGAGTTCATAAGTTAAATAAATCAATGGGGTACAATAACAGGATAGATGGATAAATTATCTGAAGAAGTTTAAATAGTGGAGAAGTAACCTTTTAAGCCTTGTTGTATGAAACCGGTCCGAAAAGGACTGCTGTGAATTCTTCACGAGGAACCACAGCAGCTGACCACGGGACGCTTTGTTTATGCCGAGGCACGCCAAACAATGTTCAAATGTGTGTGAATTCCGAAGGGACCAAACTGCTGAGGTCATCGGTCCGTAGACTTACACACTACTTAAACTAACTTATCCTAAGAACAACACACACACCTATGCCCGAGGAAGGACTCGAACCTTCGGCTGGAGAGGCCGCGCCACAGAGTGCAGACAGATTCAAGAACCTACGTATGTTGCCCTTGTTTCTTGTTTCTCATTGATTGTGAGTAGTGAGGGAGCGTACTTGCAGTGAACGGTTGTTGCATTTCACGGAGTAAAATACATTGTGAAATAATACAGTGATGTTTCGTAAGTAATATACGTCATGCACCTTCCACAGTAAGTAATTTGTAGCAAATCCCATGTTACATAATTTTGTAGTTGCACAATTGTAACAATGGATGACAAACTGCCTTAGAACAGCACTGAAATGAGCATTTGTGAGCCTGTCACAGAAGAAGACAAGTGGGAAGTGACTGACGCTATGTTTTGCTTTGTGCAAGAATTATAAGACAGAGGCATCATCACTGTATTACCCGCAACAGCCAGTTCAGTTTCTCTACGCTCCAAATTGATTGGAGCGGCTGCCGTCGAGCGATTTTTGAAGCTGCAGATATAAATGGCTTTCGTTAACGTTGAAGAACTGTATCACGAAGCTGAAAGTGATGAAATGGAATGTACCGAAACTCGTGAGAGTGCAGTCGTTCGTGACAACTCAGGAACGTTTAAGTCGCAGTAGGGCTCTGATTAATCGGTTCTGGATGAGAATTATGAACCGAAAATTAAACGGCGAATTACGTAACAGTATCGTTTGCAGTTAAAGTGGAATTGGTAACGCTGGCCAAGGAACATCCAAATTGGAATCTGCAAACTTCGCAAAAGAAAGAAGCAACAACGGCCCTGAAGAGGAAGAATGATTCGGCATTGTGGGGAAGAGACAAGGTACCACAAATACCAGTAGATAAATAAATGGACATTCGATTGATTTGTCGAATCTCGTCGCCGTTACGAGAATGTAACAACGAGAATGCTCCAACAGTGGGCTCTAGATGCAGCGCTTCAGTTTACGACTATTAAGAATTTCACATTCGCTGCATCTTTATATTGTGCGAAGAATTTCAAATCAGGGTACAAAATTCGTCAAAGGCACGTCACGAAATACGTTTTGCACAGAGAGGTACAAAATGTCGGAATCTTCAGAAACTAGCAGCACTTTTCAGCACAAGCACACAGACTGCATCACTTATTACTGGTTTAATCGTGGTTATGTGATCAACACCGACCACACATGGTGCGAGAATCGGAAGAATATTCGACGTATTTTGTCGCTAAGGGAAGAAAACGAATCCTTGTTGCAGTCGGAAGTTTACACAGCACCACGCATTCGTACAAGGCACAATATTCTATTACCGCGTCCGAAGTGTGTTTACAAAAAACTAGTGATAAATTTTCTCCTGAAGTCATACATGAGGTGATTTGTCAAAAAATTCTTACGTTACGTGCTCCATATCCAGGAAATTGTCAAATGCAATTTACAGAACATATCCTGTGAATGTTTTGAACCTTACGTTGCTGATAACTGGTTTTGTCTCGTATTAGATTCCTGGTGTGGACAAGTTAGTGCTATTATGTAGGATACCATGCTTACGAGGATCGACGGACTTGTAGAGTACAAGTAATACCGCCAAACTGTACATCCACATGGCAGCCGTGTGATATTTGTTTTTATCGCCAAGTTAAAAACTTTATTTCATGGCCTCAGAATTGCCACCGGCTTCAGGAAACCAAGCGGGAATTACACAACCGTGGAGACGCAATCACAGTCCATAGCACTATTCACGATCAGCTTTCAGCACTGGTTTTTAGGGCGATGTTATCGTATGCATGGGACACACATCAAAACTAATTCTCGATAACGAAGTATTTTAAAATGTTAACCAAGTCTGTTTTCCACCGAATCTTATAAAGGAACGTTGTAGTTGCTTGGAAACTCCATTCACTGGATATGCTTTATGTACGGAATATACTTGCTCTTAATGATTGTCTGACAAGTACCACCCACCTAGTTGCGCCAAGAACTGTGAGGATATGTAACAGTAAGCACAAGAGCGTTTGAAAAACTGTTAGGACGGATATTTTAGTTATTCAGTTGACTCCAATATCATTTGTTATATTCTCTACTGAAAAAAATAGTTCGTGCAAGAATCGAAGAAGGAATATCCGCTCATGAACCAGGTGGCCAGGTCATTCGGCTAGCGACGCTTTCGCTGCAGGTTACGGTTGAAGTGATTACTATAGCAAATATCTACTAATACCAGTATTTCTGGTCCCTGTTTTGATCACGACCGAGGCAGATTCTTCCTACTCGTCGGTCAGAGGCCTGAGGATGGCGCAGTAAAACGCTGAAACTGGTTGCCAATAAAATAATGTTGGAAACTTGACGGCTGAAAGGTGTTTAATTTGACATCCTCCAAGCATGTTTATTTTCATGCGTATATAAGCGACAATCTTAAAAGTTTCTTTTCTTGATTTCTTGGAAGGTACGCATTTTCGGGCAACATAGTTAATGATGAAAATTCGTGTTTGCACTTATCTATCGATCCAATTAATTTTGAGTTGATTTGGTGTCCTGAACTTGAGGGCAGTTTTCTCAAAATCTGGGAGGTAGTGAGCCAAACAGTTCTTAATTTTTGTTCATACAGTAGGGAAATGTCAAAAATGGACCGAATTGGTTGGCCGTGTCTGAGGTCCTTCCCTTATTAAAATCGTAAGAAGACATATGAAAGTGGCTGCCGGGGCTATACCAAAACTCTGTACATTTTCTTTTCTGTTGGGATTTAATGCATGCAATATCGCGATGCATAGTGGCGGATACTCTGCCGTCCGGGGCCGATTAGATCTAGGGTGTGAGGGGCCACCTCAGGGACATTCCCTCGGGAGGCAGGCGGCAATGTCCTTTCACAAGCTGTACAGTAAAATTACAGCAGGAGAACAGGCTTTGTGCGGGTGGAGAGACAGTCGCCAGGCAGCCACTGTGCCGCAGACCACCTGCGCAGGTGCAGTGATAAAAATACAAGCCCCCCACTGTTCCCTCCCATTTCAAGCTGCGGGAAGTACAGAGCGTCCTCAAGTGGATGGGAAAAACTTGCCGGTGGTATGAGGGATTTCAGAGGAACGCTATTCTCGGCATGCAACAGCACATCTTCAGAAAGTGTACCAGAAAACACAGTGACTGTTGCATGGCTGATGGCCCGCATAGCCAACGCCGAGAGAGCAGAACGTTTTCTTCTCTTTTTCTTTTTCCACGTTGGCGAAATCACGCCGGCAGAAAAAGCGCAGTCTCTCACTGGTAGACGGCCTTAGACGCAGGACCTGAGCTCCACATTTTAGACAAAGAAAGGTGGTAAATAAGTTGATTGGGAGAGGATATTTTATGGGGCCGCTGAAGGAAGGATGAAAAACATTACAAAATTATGTCGTTGACCAGTGTTGGTGGTGAATCGGGAAATTGGCCAGAAAATTTTAGGCACAAAGGAAAGGGCTTTTTAGACATTCAGGGTTTTAGCATTGGAGTAGAAACATGTGGGTCTTAGGGTTCGTAGAGTGAGATTCGAGTGGAACCTTCGGGATCAGATTTCAGACCTGGAGACTCTGACTCTGTTTGACTCAGAAGAGCGCACGCCTAACCTGCAGAGATGGATGCTTCCACTCGAGTTACGCCACAACTATTCGACGCCGACCACAGGTGCTTAAGATTACTCGTACATTGTAACCACAGCATGACACGGATAGGTAGGTGCAATAACCAATTAATCTGGCTGAAAGCGGTGGCCTCTTAAGGGTCACTCTGCCTCAGTAACATTCACTTCATTCACTGTCAACCTCATCTCTCGCAATCACTGCATACTCATCATATAATTTCGCGATTTAATAACAATGATACTGTATCGTCATAACGAAATTGCCATCCCTGTCCGTCTCAGAACATTACCAACAACTAGTTACTATCAGTAATGTGATCATCTATGTGCTATTTGTATTGAAAATGTTAGTCATGAATGCTTAATCCCTGCAAGATTTAATATGCCATTTGCGAAATAAATTCTGAATCTATTTTACTAAATTATTTTACTTTCACAGTCAGGAGTAGTAAAAAGCTCAATGAGATCCATTCGGGATACAGTGTTCAGAGTCCCATAACAAATCACGTTTTTATTAAATTCCGTTGCGTAGCTCTATTATTCATCACTGGCTCCTGAGGAGTGATATGTTTCCGTGACTTCACCGTTCAAATGGCTCTGAGCACTATGGGACTTAACATCTGTGGTCATCAGTCCCCTAGAACTTAGAACTACTTAAACCTAACTAACCTAAGGACATCACACAACACCCAGTCATCAGGAGGCAGAGAAAATCCCTGACCCCGCCGGGAATCGAACCCGGGAACCCGGGCGCGGGAAACGAGAACGCTACCGCACGACTACGAGCTGCGGACTGACTTCACCGTTCAGATTACACAGGTAAAACGCCTTTAAGGGGGCAGGTCCCACATCAGTGTTGCTAGAAATTAATTACTTTTATCGGTGTAGATGCTGTATTTGTCAGACCTGAATCTGCTTTTTGTTACTGCACACTCAAGCTGTTTCTTCTTCTTCTTTTTTTGCGTATACTGTTGCAAAGTGGACAAGAACTTATAAACATCAACTATCAATCACAGGAGTAAAACAAGAGTAACAATCGGAAATATAATACTAGAAAATGAAATTACTTACACTATCTATCACTAAGCCGGCCGCGGTGGGCAGGCTGTTCTAGGCGCTTTACTCCGGAACCACGCGACTGCTACGGTCGCAGGTTCGAATCCTGCCTCGGGCATGGATGTGTGTGATGTCCTTAGGTTAGTTAGGTTTAAGGGGCTCCGGAAAGGCTCAAAATCATGAAAAGTTAAATTTTTACTTTTTTGCGTTTTCTGAATCTGCAGACTATTACCTTTTAATAGATATATAATTTATTCAATTTCGAAGACTACAACTATCTTTAAATTTTTTTTGAAATGTGTTCTACATGGGCGTGACCCACTGTGGCGCTGTTAAACTGCTGTCAAATGGTGTTATTATTAACGTCCGTGTTCATCAGGTACATTTTAGTGATGTGAGATAAAGTACGTGTTGTGGCTAACCTGTGATGGTTCAATATATATCGCTGGTGTGACTGTCGATTGTTTCATGTTTATTTACTCTGTCGTTATCTCGAAAATATTCGTAATTAATTCTGTTTCTTGAGTCTGTTTTGTTGAAGTATAATAATGAGTAAAAGTAAAGTTATTAGAAATCCTCTGAAGGCTTTTAAGAAAAGGAGAAATGTTGGAAAGCCAAAGGTATGTGTTATTACTGTAAACAATAAAGACGATAACCAAGTGAGTGAACCTAACCTCTCAAGTACACCTGCCCATAGCAGTCAAAGCGGGAAAGAAAATACTTCACAGAAGAAGCTTGGTTCAATGAGTGAAAACTATGAATGTTTTATGGGCGAATCGGATGTGAATGAAATATTTGATATGTCGGTTCTCAAAGGATTTTTTTCAAACCGTGTAAGATGTATTCATTGTAGTGAAGTTGGTCTGGAGCTTTCCATAATAAAGCACGTAGGACTTGCTACTGAAATACAACTGAAATGTGATAAGTGTTCATACATGACCAGCTTTTGGAACAGTGTTGCAGTAACTGCAACTGAAGAAAATGGTAGCAAAATCTACGAACACAACAACGAGCGATGCTTGCTTTAGACAAGGAACGCCTTCGGGCTGCAGACAGGGCTGTAAAGAGTCTAGAAATACAAGCAAGAGTAAACAGGAGGAGGAACAAGAGGAAGTTGGAGGAGGAGTTTGCAGAGGATGAAGATAATCCATCCTATGGACCTGGAATGCACTAAAAAGTTAATCCAATCTTTGTCGCTCGATTCCCAAAACTTTTATTTTCTCATACTAATTACATGTTTTCTAAGGATCTTCCAAACATATTTGTTTCAAACTTTCAGTAAATGTTACACAGTACCTTCTGCATAATTTAACACAGCCTTTTTCCAAAAAACTGTATATTTTTGAATTTATAAATAAAAAATTGCAAAAAATGTTGTGAATTTTCATTACAATTGAAAAAAAAATCATCTTTAATAACTGAACTAAAATTTTGTAAAATCCCTGTGTTAAGTTGTAGCCCATATTTCAATAAATAATCTGTAAAAAGTTCAACTTCCTACCTCAAATACTTTGTGAGGAAAGATGTAATTTATAAGCGTTATTTTAACATTGCAAGTATAGGGCGTTCCGGAGCCCCTTAAGTAGTTCTAAGTTCTAGGGGACTGATGACCTCAGATGTGAAGTCCCATAGTGCTCAGAGCCATTTGAACCAACCCATCACTAAGCCTTAGCGTAGCACAGAAAGGTGTGAGACGTTCAGCCATAAAAATCTTTGATCACCTGCCCAGTGATGTAAATAATTTAACATAATGGAATTAACTTTAAACGCAAATGAGAGTTAACGTCTCTACTCCATAAATTTCGTAACATGCAGTAGTATGGTTTGTGTGTGTGTGTGTGTGTGTGTGTGTGTGTGTGTGTGTGTGTGTGTGTGTGGAGCATGCTCTCCTCCTTCCTCCTCTTGGTAACATTTGGATATCGTGGAAGCACTTTTATCTGCCATACCTGCCTTCGATGTGTTTGCGACACGATGTAATTGTGACACTATAGGATAAGAAACTGTTGTTCAGGGACACCCAATTCAACTCACTGTGATGCAGTACTGGTGAAACAGTTGGGTTGCCAGTCTCACTAACCAAAGAAAAAAGTTAAAAAGCCTTAACTCTTACAGAACCAATCACCGCCGTCTAGTAATCCTATTACCCTCAGAAAAATTCCAATCTCCCATCACTAAACTGTAAACATACCATACTGACGATATCTGAAGAACCTCCATCTGGCTCTGTGCACCATCCCCAGCATTCCCAGCGAAGAGAAGTTCCGGGATAAAAGTTCAAGTAAGTGGAAGGTCAGAAAGACCCACCAAAATGGAACGTTCTGGTGCCACATAAACCCAAGTGTTAATTTTCGCTTCATAAACATCGGAAAGACCGTTTCATCGACTAGAACCTCCTTCAGCTAACTATAAGTTTCCCAGCGTAATACAAAACTATCGCCGAATGGCAATACCAGCTTGGACTAAATCACCGTAGACACGATTTTTGATCCGCTTTTGCTACAACAGAGCTACTGCCGTAAAATCACCTGCGACTGCGTTAAAATGATGAAGTCTGCCCACGAAACTCGCAACTTCCAGTAACACTCCGCGTCCACGTCCCGATGGTTCTGCCGTCTTCCCTCCACGGGAGATTACGACCGGCTTCCATTTCCGCAACTTCACGGCAACTACCTAACTTTGTTATCCCTTTAGGCTTCTTCTGGCTCTCGGGCATTCTCACACAATCAGCCCCTGCTACAGCTAATAACACCACAGTCGTGACCGTATTGGGGAAAGCAGCGAATATGAAAGTTATCGTGGCGTTATTGGAAAAGCTCTGAATTCCCCGTGAAGTGAAAGCAAGACCAATCCCAGGCAATACTAGCCTGTATGAAAAATCAGGCTGCTGATAAAGAGAGCAGATCTGAACTCTTTCCACATATCTCGTACACGACTAGAAGAACACAACAGTTAAACGCATAAAATTACACTCTAGACTGAATAATTACGCCTCTGAAACTTATCCTTCATTTTTGTTCGATAGTCTTCTGACTGGTTTGAGAGAGATCGCCATGACTTCCTCCGCTCTACCAACACTTTCATCTCGGAATTGCCTTTCCTCCCTTACACTCTTTACCTTCTACAGCTTACTCTAGTACAATGTAACTAATTTCCTGTTGTCTTAACACGTGTCCTATCACTCCGTCCTTCTTCTAAGTGTTTCCACATACTCCTTCCTACATCTACACTCCGCAAGCCAACTTTCAATGTGTGGCGAAAAGTACTTTGTTTACCACTGTCACTTTCCCCCTTTCCTGTTCCAGTCGCGAATAGTTCGCTGGAGAAACGATTACTGGTAAACCTTGGTGTGGACTCTAATCTCTCTTCATGATCTTTTCGCGTGATACACGTAGGAGGAAGCAATAGATTTGTTGGCTCTTCTAGGAACGTACGATTCGGAACTTTAGCTATAAACCACATCGTGATAATCATTCTTCCAATGAATCTGTCTGGCATCCGCGTCAGTAGCGATTTATTTTGTGTGGTTTTAGCCATTTCATATCGTTGCAAACGCATACTCCTAGATCTTTATGGAAATAACTGCCCCTAGTGCTTGTCCTGCAATTGTGTAATCATACAATAAGGGGTCTTTTTGTCTATGTATTCGCAATACGCTACATGAGCTTACGATGAGGGTCAACTGCCCCTCCCTGGACCAAGCGTCGATACTCTGCGGCTTTTCCTGCATTTCGCTACAATTTTCTACCGACGCGACTTCTCTATATGCAATTGCATCATGGCCTTATGGAATTTCCAACGTTATCTACTAGGTCATTTATCTATATTGCTAATAGTAATGATCCTATAACACTCCCCTGGGCACGCCAAAGTCTGGAGACACCTCTCCGTTTAGAATGACATGCTTTGTTCTGTTTGCTAGGAAATCTATCCAGTTTCCCTCCGTTCAGTAGGACATTCTGTGGTCTGTTTACTAGAAACTCTTGAGGCCAATCAAACAGTTGGTCTGATATTCCGTACGCTCGTACTTTTTTAATAGGCAGCAGTCCGGAACTGAATCGAACGCCTTCCGGAAGTCAATGAATACGATATCTACCTGGGCCCTTATACCTACTGCTTTCTGGGTCTCGTGGACGAACAGTTCGAGCTGGGTTTCATACGATCGTCTTTTTCGGAACCATTGTTGGTTCCCTCAGAGGAGATTTTCAGCCTTCAGAAATGCCATAATAAGCGAGCATAAAACATGTTCCAGAATTATACAACTGACAGACGTAAGAGATTTTGTGTGTCTGTTCGACTACCATTTTTAAAATGTGAATGATATTCACTTTTTTCCAATAATTAGGAACACTTCGCTTCTCCGGATCGCTACGACACACTGCTGCCAGAAGAGGGGGAAGTTCTTTCGCATGCTCTATGTAGAATCGTACTAGTATCCCGTCAGGACCAGTGGCCATGCCTCTGCTGAGCAGTTTCAGTTTCTTTTGTATCCAATCGTCACTTATTTCGATATTAGTTATTTTTTTGTTTGTGTGTCGATTCAAAGAGACACTACAGGGCGATTTTCCTCTGTGAAACACTTTTGGAAACAGACGTTCTGTATTTCAGCGTTCTCTGTGTTGTCCTCCGTTTCACTGGCAGTATGGTCACTGAGTATGGACAGACGGGTTCGATCTGTTTACTGATTTATCTCAAGACCAAAATTGCTTATGATTTCCTGTCAAGTCGGTAGAGAGAATGTTACTTTCGAATTCGCTCAACGCTTCACGCCTGGCTCTTCTTACGCTTCTTACCCTTCTTTCCTTTCCATGTCTACAGAGCGCCGCTTTGTATATTATATCTACCAGTCCATTTAATTCTGAATATCATTTTGTAGCACCGCATCTCAAATCTTTGATTCTACTCTTTTCTGGTCTTCTGTTAGTCCTTGATCCACGTCCATACAATGCTGCATTCCGAAGGTACTGCCTCAAAAATTTCTTGCTCAAATTAAGGCCTATGTTTGCTACTAGTAAACTTCTTTTAGGAAGGAATGACCTCTTTGCCTGTGCTAGCCTGATTCGTATATTCTTATTGTTTCGTCCGTCATGCGTAATTTTGCTACCGAGGTACAAGAATTCCTTCACTGAGGCTACTTCGTAGTCCCTAGTTCTGATGTTAAGTTAATCGTCAATATCGTTTCTGCAGCCACACACAAATTTTATATTCTTCGGTTTACCCTCAATCCATATTGTGTAATCATCGCTATCGGCGTGGAAAAGATTTTCCGTAATACTCCGTCCCTAGGAAGATGTGCGTGTTCACAATCTGAACACATGTCGTATATCAATCATGACGAAAAAATTAGAAATTATATATGATGAACGAATGCCTTCTTCTTTCTTCTCTTCATCTTTTTTCTTTCTCTCCCAATCTATGTTAGAGCGTGCAGCTGCTTACCCGCTTGGTTCAATGCTCGGAAGGATTCATTGAAAGGGACCGACCCGAAGTTAGTATTTGATTGCTTACGTGATTATCATATTAAAATTTCGCAACGGATAACGCGGGGGAGTGCTCAAGCAACCAAGTGGGCAAGTAACTACTGTAATTACCACACTCTAACGTGATCTATATTCTATATCTTTGTTAATTTTCGTTCCCACCAGATTATCATGACTTCAATTTAGTACTAACATTGTTCTCTACACAGGATGGGGGCGTTATGATCAGTCACTGAATCCATGAAGTTAAATTCATATGATATTTTTATTATTTACCCAGAAACTTTACAAATGTTATAACCATTTTCTTTTCTTTTCTTTTTACTCGTTACTTAAGCGATCCCATAATTTCAATTAACAAAACAAAGACGAATAAATTCTGTCTTATCTAGCACAGAAGGTGCCCATATTAACAGAAATCTATTCAACACTTTCTCGCACTGGAGGTGTTTATACTATCAGAAATCTGGTCTCGTTTACAATATTGTGCAATGATAAATTGGAGGGATCTACGTTTCTGCATCTGTATTTCGTCAGCTTGACAGTGATAGAAATTCGCACCCAGTGTTGTTACTTCGACTCAATCGTTATGAATTAATGAACCGTGCTTCGGTTCCTCAATGGTCACTCTCTCCATTACTTCTCAGCACCGTTCCACCAGTGAAAATATTGGCAAAGACTCTTGGCGAGAAAACTGGGGGAACAACGCAGACACAAACATCTCTCGTATACACAAAAAAAACTGTTTCTTTAAAAATAAAACATCCTATAAAATTTGGCACATGCAAATTAAAAGTTTACGGCTTACGCAGCATTCTCACCTTAACTATTTTCAAGAAGGAACTGGTAGCTTGGTGGCGGTGCAATTCGACACCACGTGGATGATCGACACCAACGGCTAATTTTTTTTTGTACTCACACTACTGTTCATTCTTTTTTTCAGTCTATACAGCTATTCACAATCACAGCCTATTATTTATCAATTAGTTAGGACGTGAGCCTCTTCTAGGTTGCTGCTTGCAAATGGGGGTAGTCATGAACCAAAAGATCCGTTGTTGATCATTCTTCCGGGTTATATGGCCGTGGTCCATGGAATTCTTCTATTCCTAACGTTTCGTCCAATACTACGTTGGACATCCTCAGAGGTATGGCTGGTCCTGTTGAGTCCTGCCGACTGACGAGTCGGGCGTCGGAGAACGGCCTAAATACCGAGGAAAGTGGTCGTGGTCTAACTTGCACATAGTAGCAGAGAGAAAACTAGTCAAAGACAAAATTTTATCTTTGACTAGTTTTCTCGCTGCTACTATGTGCAAACTAGACCACGCCCACTTTTCTCGGTATTTAGGCCGTTCTCCGACGCCCGACTCGTCAGTCGGCAGGACTCAACAGGACCAGCCATACCTCTGAGGATGTCCAACGTAGTATTGGACGAAACGTTAGGAATAGAAGAATTCCATGGACCACGGCCATATAACCCGGAAGAATTATCAACAACAGTACCATCCGGTCGTGAAAGCCTTCATTGTATGATCAAAAGATCCGTGCACAAAATGTATGAATTTGCTAAAAAATTACATCATACGCTTAGAGCCTACTAACACAGAACACACGCATATCCTAGCAGGTTTCACACGGAATCATCGTCTAAATTTCTCATCAGCAGCTAAGATCATGTTTTAAGCTAACTGAGGAGGGGGGAGGGGGGGGGGGGAGGTCTCATGATACTTTACAAAGACCAATAAGAAATTTAAAATTGCAAAACGCTACTGCTAAAAGTGGAACTCTATGATGTTTGAAACTTTTGTTGCTCTCGTGTGCTGAAGGCTCTAACTGATTGCATTACTACAAATGGATAACGTGAGCCCCCATGCTTACCTCTGGAAAAGAAACCCTAATTGAAAATTTTACAGGCAAAATTTCTCAACAAAAAAAAAAAAATGAATGGTCGTAACGACAGGCTAACTACTTCCATCATGAAAAAGAACAGGTTAATAACAAAATAAGTTATACGTCATCCCAAAAAGAATTTGGCGGCAAAGGCGGAGATCGCCCTCGATTCCATCCGCCCGGTTCAACAGCTTCCCCCATAGTGTGCCTGCTATGGCGGCCCTCACCGGTCGTTCTCCTCCGCCCTGGAGGGGAGGGGAACCTGTTACCAACCCCGAACTGCCCCTGGCGAACAGGTGCATCTTCGCTGCCTTTACCCCAAATTTATATTGGCACTAACCAACCTACATAGTGACTACATCTCTGCCTTGCCACTACCAGCAGACGATCTCTTAACACAAACTCAAAGTTAATTATCCCAAGGCAACGCAGAGGGATTAGGGAAAGGAAGCACATTTATGTAATTATGAATTAATCAGGTAGTGCATTTCTTCACTCTAGTTCCAACATTGCTTAAATTTGGAAAAATGATGAACGTATCTCGGACATCTATACTATTCAGTATAATGTGACGGAACAAGCTAACTATAATGAGATGGAACAATCTGTTTCCTCTCAATGATATTATTACATCATTCAAAGCGCTTAAAAAGAAGTGCTTCTTAATCTTAACGAAGATAGTGCTGGCCAAAACTAGAAAAAAGTCTTGTGAACTTATGCTCTTAAATAACATTTGTTCACATGTGGGCCACATCCGCTGGAAGCAGTCATAGTGGCTGCGTCAACTGACGATGGTTTCTCATTTATTATTAGTTATGGAACTAGCCTTCTGACATTGATCCGACATCTGCAGCGCCTCATTCCATCATTTCAGCAGGCTGATCTAACGACTTACAGACACAGGAACATTCGCAACAGGGCCACTGGATCGTGGTAGAAAATGGTTCAAATGGCTCTGAGCACTATGGGACTTAACATCTGTGGTCATCAGTCCCCTAGAACTTAGAACTACTTAAACCTAACTAACCTAAGGACATCACACACATCCATGCCCGAGGCAGGATTCGAACCTGCGACCGTAGCGGTCACGCGGTTCCAGACTGAAGCGCCTTAGAACCGCACGGCCGCACCGGCCGGCGGACCGTGGTAGATCTCGCACAGTTTGTACTTGGGATACAGAGGAACGAATGTTGCGATGGGAAGATGATGATTCCCCAACAAGTGTGCGAATAATTAATGCTGCTGAAGACATAAATCATGCTCTTTGGTGGTTAAATCTGGATCTGTCTCTATAACTTGTAGTGTTACAAGCTCTCAGACCATAAGGTCACCATCCAGATTACCCTTCGGTCAATGGATTCTGTGATGGAGCTCTGAAGACCCGCAGTTCACAGCTTTAATTTTATTTACGAATGAGGCTTGGTAGAGACAGACTGGGGTAACAAATTACAACAGTAATCATGAATGGGCAGATGAAAATCCTCAAGCAAGAAAACCATCAAGGTCTCTTCAGTATAGAGCAATACAACTTACCGCACAAATTAATAGGTGCAGCTGATAGTAATTGGTGATATCAGTTCCTGCGCAATAAATTACTTGCACAGTTGGAGAACTGCAGAACTGCACAAAGACAACAGATCTGATTTACACAAGACGGGGCACCACCCCATTTTCTACGCCTAATAAGACAGTACCTAACTCAAATGTTTAATAGACGCTTGACTGGCCGGCTGGGGTGGCCGAGCGGTTCTACGCGCTACAGTCTGGAACCGTGCGACCGCTACGGTCGCAGATTCGCATACTGCCTCGGGCATGGATGTGTGTGATGTCCTTAGGTTAGTTACGTTTAAGTAGTTCTAAGTTTAGGGGACTGATGACCTCAGATGCTAAGTCTCCTAGTGCTTAGAGCCATTTGAACCATTTATGAGTAAATACTAACAAACAATCTAAATTATACCTTAAATAATTTGCTATAAGTGGTTGTGTGAATTCCTAAGGGACCAAACACCAAACTGCTGAGGTCATCGGTCCCTAGACTTACACACTACTTAAACTAACTTATGCTAACAAGGGAACCTCCCCATCGCACCCCCCTCAGATTTAGTTATAAGTTGGCACAGTGGATAGGCCTTGATAAACTGAACACAGATCAATTGAGAAAACAGGAAGAAGTTGTGTGGAACTGTGAAAAAATAAGCAAAATATACAAACTGAGTAGTCAATGGGCCACATAAGCACCATAATGGACAATGTGAGATCAGGAGCGCCGTGGTCCCGTGGTAGCGTGGGCAGATGGAGAACGAGAGGTCCTTGGTTCAAGTCTTCCCTCGACTGAAAATTTTACTTTATTTTTGCATAGTTATTATCTGTCCGTTCGTTCATTGACATCTCTGTTCACTGTAGTAAGTTTAGAGTCTGTGTTTTGCGACCGCATCGCAAAACCGTGCGATTAGTAGACGAAAGGACGTGCCTCTCCAATGGGAACAGAAAACATTTGTCGCAAGGTCATAGGTCAACCGATTCCTCCACAGGAAAACACATCTGATATATTCTATACGACACTGGTGACGGCATGTGCGTCACATGACAGGAATATATTGTCGGCCCACCTAACTTGTACACTTGGCGAATGGGTAAAAAGATTCTTCTACCTTGCCCGATTTAGATTTTCTTGTGGATGTGATAATCACTCCCAAAAAAGTGATGAAAACATAAGAGTTTGTCACATAAACTGAAAATAAAAAATTAAACTTTTCACTCGATGGAAGATTTGAACCTAAGACCTTTCGTTCCGTAGCTGCTCACGTTACCACGAGACCACAGCGCTCCTGCGTTCCTATTGTCCTTAATGTTGCCTATCTTCCCTTGAACTACTCAGTTTGTATATTTTGCTTATTTTTTCACAGTTCCACACAACTTCTTCCTGTTTTCTCAATTGATCTGTGTTCAGTTTTTCAAGGCCTATCCACTGTGCCAACTTATAACTACATCTGAGGGGGGTGCGATGGGGAGGTTCCCTTGTGAGGGGGGTGCGATGGGGAGGTTCCCTTGTAAGAGTGTGTTCTCACTCAGGTGTTCGTCGTTAACAGAGACAATTAGTAATGTTAAATATGAGATTCGTTGTAGATTATGTCTGGAATGATCTTTTTGGAGTGAAATAATAAATTTGACACCCCATTGTTACACCTTAAGTGAGAATGTCACATTATGTTTCGGAAATGACAACGAAGTATCATGTGAATTTAGCAGGACAATTCTGAACCACACTGGGAAGTAAATCGACCATCACTTAGCTGCCAAGCATATTCTATAATGTTGCCTATTCTCCGTAGAACAGCGACAGGAAGAATAAAATGGCTCAGATGATGTGCAGATGTGACTAGCACTAAGGGAATCTCGCCTTTCGCAGGAGCGTAGGAGCTATCTGCTACCGCGTCGACAATCAGTCGAAATATCTGAAACATAATCCAATGATTTTAATTGAAACAACAAGTTTACTGTTACCAGTCACCGTTTAATTTATTTCCACGACGCGTTTCAAAGGATTAAACCTCCATCATCGGGTGGATTTACATTAGTTAGTATGACATTTGTGTGTGTGTTGTGTTACGATTTTTTGGAGGAACTTGTGGCACTGTCTCCAGTGGTCACAGATTCCTTTCGCTGTCGTAACGCATCACATGTATACTGTCATATTTGTAAAAAAAATTCCTCCAAAAAATCGTAACACAACACACACACAAATGTCATACTAACTAATGTAAATCCACCCGATGATGGAGGTTTAAACCTTAGAGACGCGTCGTGGAAATAAATACACTCCTGTAAATTGAAATAAGAACACCGTGAATTCATTGTCCCAGGAAGGGGAAACTTTATTGACACATTCCTGGGGTCAGATACATCACATGATCACACTGACAGAACCACAGGCACATAGACACAGGCAACAGAGCATGCACAATGTCGGCACTAGTACAGTGTATATCCACCTTTCGCAGCAATGCAGGCTGCTATTCTCCCATGGAGACGGTCGTAGAGATGCTGGATGTAGTCCTGTGGAACGGCTTGCCATGCCATTTCCACCTGGCGCCTCAGTTGGACCAGCGTTCGTGCTGGACGTGCAGACCGCGTGAGACGACGCTTCATCCAGTCCCAAACATGCTCAATGGGGGACAGATCCGGAGATCTTGCTGGCCAGGGTAGTTGACTTACACCTTCTAGAGCACGTTGGGTGGCACGGGATGCATGCGGACGTGCATTGTCCTGTTGGAACAGCAAGTTCCCTCGCCGGTCTAGGAATGGTAGAACGATGGGTTCGATGACGGTTTGGATGTACCGTGCACTATTCAGTGTCCCCTCGACGATCACCAGTGGTGTACGGCCAGTGTAGGAGATCGCTCCCCACACCATGATGCCGAGTGTTGGCCCTGTGTGCCTCGGTCGTATGCAGTCCTGATTGTGGCGCTCACCTGCACGGCGCCAAACACGCATACGACCATCATTGGCACCAAGGCAGAAGCGACTCTCATCGCTGAAGACGACACGTCTCCATTCGTCCCTCCATTCACGCCTGTCGCGACACCACTGGAGGCGGGCTGCACGATGTTGGGGCGTGAGCGGAAGACGACCTAACGGTGTGTGGGACCGTAGCCCAGCTTCATGGAGACGGTTGCGAATGGTCCTCGCCGATACCCCAGGAGCAACAGTGTCCCTAATTTGCTGGGAAGTGGCGGTGCGGTCCCCTACGGCACTGCGTAGGATCCTACGGTCTTGGCGTGCATCCGTGCGTCGCTGCGGTCCGGTTCCAGGTCGACGGGCACGTGCACCTTCCGCCGACCATTGGCGACAACATCGATGTACTGTGGAGACCTCACGCCCCACGTGTTGAGCAATTCGGCGGTACGTCCACCCGGCCTCCCGCGTGCCCACTATACGCCCTCGCTCAAAGTCCGTCAACTGCACATACGGTTCACGTCCACGCTGTCGCGGCATGCTACCAGTGTTAAAGACTGCGATGGAGCTCCGTATGCCACGGCAAACTGGCTGACACTGACGGCGGCGGTGCACAAATGCTGCGCAGCTAGCGCCATTCGACAGCCAACACCGCGGTTCCTGGTGTGTCCGCTGTGCCGTGCGTGTGATCATTGCTTGTACAGCCCTCTCGCAGTGTCCGGAGCAAGTATGGTGGGTCTGACACACCGGTGTCAATGTGTTCTTTTTTCCATTTCCAGGAGTGTAAAACTGTGACTGGTAACAGTAAACTTTTTGTTTCATTTAATATCATAACCTAAAATGTTTGCATTTAAAGATAATCCAATGAGTTTTATTCGTATTTCTGAAAATGGATTTTGATCTAAGGCATAATTAGGAATAGTATCCAGACTCACCAACTGTAAATCTGACATCATAAAGAGCAGGGGGAATTATTTGGATGGCTCTGCTATTCAGTAGCTGTTGTAGCTATTGTAACTGTTTCCGTTCTTTATGTCTTATGCGTACTGCAAACATGAATTTTTACGACAATCTGACACTTAACATTATGAGTAAATAACATTTTTAATGTTATTCCTTAAAGCAGTTTTCCTTAACAGTGTTTTCATTGGCACCGCCGCTAACATATAACAACTCAAATGAAAAGGCAGTATAGCACTGATTATAAAACAGGAACATCCAAAAAAATTGTCATTAAACTGCGAACAGCATACAGTTTCCAATCAGAAAAGCCAACAGTTTTCTGGCGTAGCCTCAAGCGTCGAAACGAAGATGAACGCAAGACCAGAGAAGGTGGTGCGGCGCCGTCAGCTATCAGCCCGCTGGCAAGGACCGCACCACGACACGAGCGCCCTCAGACCGAAGTGAATATAAGCACCGCTCCTGCCAGCCTCGGACGCTCAGATCGGCTCAGTATACGGACATTAGTGGACGGTATAGGTACAGTTGTAGACCGGCATTCGCAGAGCAGTATCAGTGACGTGTGTCAACTTGCAGGAAGTTTGTCTATAGCGAAGAATCTTACTGTTGGCATGTTACTTGGGACACGGATTTAACTCCAAAGTTCAGCATTGTTAATCTGCTTTATGGAAATAAAACTACTAACGTTATTTGCTTGAATTGTTGTACAGCATTCCGGAATCGCAGCATCCCTTAGACACCCTTTACGAGACGATTGGGGAGACCCAACAAACAGTGCAAGGATGTCTTTTCAATGACCAGAAAACTTTAAAAAGCTGTGAAAGAAGTGGCTCAGGCGAATGAGTAGTGCAAATTCGATAATGTTAGGTAATGTGAAAAGTATACTGCTGTTGATTAGATTAATTCTTATTTTTATCTCTCGCGTTCAATGGAACAACGAAAGAAAGTCGATATAAAGTATATACTGCACTAACACAAATGGATTGCAACTTACCATGATAACCGTACAACAGAAGTGTTCTATAACATAACGAAGTACCCATGACGCGAACGCCCCCAAATTGTCATTAATTAGCAAGATATTATGCGCTTTTGGCATAAAAACTGTTTGTGACTGTGTGGACTCCATGGTCACACTGAAGTAGCGTAGTGCAACTACCACGAAGTTAATGAAATGTAGCAGTGTGGGCAGAAACGTAACGAATTAATCAGTGGCCCATTCAAATCACTCCAGTTGTTTCTTCAAAAAAAACTAAAAATTATCTCTGCCGACGCAGAAAGGGCAGCAATAATAAGATACAAATCTGTCGGTTTTTCACTTTTAGATATGAAATGTACTGAATCAAGGTAGAAAGAAAACTTATGAGGGAGAAGTTTTCTGAAGATATCGTTACTGATTGTTGATCTGCCTGGGGATAACTTTGTGGCAGAAAAAGGAAATATTTTGTCTCCAGTGAGATTTATAGCGACAGTTTTCTCTTCAAAGGGTGAGCACTACCCCTGAGCTAGCAGACAGCTTTCTCTTTGCCCCAATGATGGCAAAGATGGATAGTTTGTGATGTGAAAAATGAGAGTGGTTTTAGTTTTAGCTTGGAATAAGCTTCGTGGACTCAAAAGCAGATTTTCTAACTCTGCGTCACCTAGTAAGTAAGAACCAATCAGAATATTTAATCAAAATGACAGAAAAATATCAATATCTTTCACTCCAGGAGCTAAGTCAAAGGTCACAGTGTTGCCAAATATACTTTTCACGTCTCTAGACAGTGGCAGGTAAAAGCTTAGCTGTATCTTGATCGTCTCCTACTTGCTTTTGAAAGACACAGAATAGGCATGAATTTTATTTGGTTTTCTGTAACTAGAGATTGAACCTAAACCGTGGTTATGAATAATTTTCAGATTCACCGACGGCAGCCGAACCACTTCAAATTAATATTACGGGGAATTATTTGGGTGGCCCAACTCTTCATTAGCGGTTGTAATGACTTTTTTCTGTCTCATGCGTGATGCAAACTGGAAAGCTCCTTTGCTGGACACAGTTCAACAGTAGCTGTTTGTTTTGTCGTTATAACATATACTTAATCTCTGACAGGGAACAAGTTGACCACTATGTGTTAATTGCATGGACAGCCCATAATCCCACATACTAAACAGTCGCCCCACCGTGGTTGGTAAATAAATTATTTACACTGTTGTTCGTTCATCTGAACTTCCTGTTGGGACTAAATAACTTTGGTTAAGAATTGTAGCTGCAAGGCTTAACATTGACAGAAGGTTTAGTAATAGAAACAGAATCTTTAAACAACACAAGAGATACTGAACTGAATTGACATAGTATTGAATTACGAAAGGCGAAACAAGGCATTTGGAATAAAAGACGTTCATTTACTGACATCCTCGGTAGAAAATACTATGACAAACCATTCTATCATGTACGCAAAATATATGACGTAAGAAAAGTACCCTCTGATGTCAAGAAGGATGTAATAGTTGCAATGACAAACGTGGCAGCTTGTGACATATGAAAATATTACCGAACTATCGCTCTTATCAGTCATAGGTGCAAAATACTTACACGAATTATACAGAAGTATCGACGGAAAAAAAGACTTTTGGAAGCAAGACTCAGTGATGATCAGTTTGGATTCCCAAGAAACGTAGGAACAGGTGATGCAATACTGACCTTATCTTAGAAGACAGGTTGAAGAATGGCAAACTTACGTTTGTAGAATTCATCGATTTTGAGAAACTTATTGGCAACGGTGGCAGAAAGAGACGCTGAAATTCTGAACATAACAGTGATAAAATACAGGGAGCGAAACGTTATTTACAAATTCTATTAAAAATCAGATTGTGTGCGAAGATCATGAAACGTAGCATTTGTTGAGAAGGCAGTGAGAGAGAGTTGTCTATTCCCGACGTTATTCTATCTGTACATTGAGCAACCAGCCAAGGATTCCAAGGGGAAATTTTGGAAAGAAACTGAAGTTAGGAGATAAGAAATAAAAACTCGGAGTTTTGCCGATGACATTGTACTACTGTTGGTAGCGGCAAAAGACTTAGAGGAGCAGCTAAACGGATTGGATAGTGTCATGAAAAGTGGTGATGTGGTATAAACATCAAAAAACTAGAATAACGATAATGAAACGCTGTTGAATTGAACCAGGTGATACTGAAGGAATCAGGCTAGGAAATGGGACACTAAAAGTAGTAGAGGAGTTTTGTCACTTAGGCAGAAAAATAAGTGAATGTGGTCGATGTAGAGTGGATATAAAGGCAAGGGGCAAATAGCAAGAAAAGCATTTCTGAGAAGGGGAAATTAGTTTACATTCAGCAAAAATTTAAATGTTGGAAAGTCTTCGGAACGTATTTACCTGGAGCGTAACATGGAACGGAACTAAAACGCGGGCTATAGACAGTTCAGACCAGAAACAAATAGAAGCTTTTGAAATGTGGTAAATCAGAAGAATAGCAACAACTTAGAAGTTATTCTCTAATAAAGAGCTTTTTTTCTCCATTCCTCTGAATGATTTGTTGCAGCTCGTCATGACTTCTCCTGTGCCAACCTCTTCATTTCCACTCAACGTGTTCAGTTATATGATGCATGTATTTCAATATCTGTCTCCTCCTACAGCTTTTGCCGCCTACAGCTCTAGTGCTTGGATGTTTTCTCCAACTGTCTTAACACGCATTCTTTCACCCCATTTTATTTAATATTTTCCACGAAGCTCCTCATTTCTTATCTTATAAGACGCTTCTGTAAAACAACGGCTCAAACAGATCGACTTTTTTTCCTGGTTTTCAGATGACAATATAATTGTCACAGAACTGTCAAAAGTGAAAGTTCCTCTGTAGTAACTTTTAGAATAAGCATTTACAATAGGTTACGTTAGGCATTTTTCTCGTCTGATAAAACAATGATGAGCAGCCAGTATCTCGGTTTTCGAAAGCTGTTTTGAACTTTGGGAAAGATGCGTTATTTTGTGAAGTCGGGGTAGTGTATCGAAAGTGCAGACGGGAATGAGTGTACAAAAATGTTTTATGTTCTTGGGAACTTTCATGCAGGACATGCTAACTTTCAATAAAATTCTGAACGGTGAAAGATAAGTGGCAGTAAAGTGGTTATTAAATTGTAACACACAGAACATGTGCAGTGACCATCATTTCACCTGTGTACCCGACGATAATATTTGTGATGCAAATTATCTGCGGAATTAACAGAGCTGGTTTTACATCCAACCGACATAAGCTTGGGTCGCCAAGCTGAGAGGGGTGCCAGGGGCGTCACAATTGTAAGATTTCAATACGGTGTGTGTCATAATTAGAAGCGGCCGCTTGCGGTGCCCCTCGCTCCTAGATGCAAGATTTGCATAGTGTGCACATCGTCTTCAACGGCGAAAATTTATACGGGTGAGATGGTACGAGGGAAAAGGGTGGAGAGGGGGAGAGGGCGAGCTCCATTTGGTAAGTCGCTTGTGCCGAAAAATATTCTGGAAGCAACGAGTTACAGTAGTGAGCAACAAGTTGCGAAAAGAAATAATCCCATAAAACAAACGGTTTCGCGCATGTCTGACTCCAGTTCTGGTTGTAAGCCGATCCAACATTGTCTTTCAGACTTTCACAAAGCATGCAACACCATTTTCAGAGCAGTTCTGACTTCTCCTGCAAGTCACCAACAGATGAAGTAAAATTAAAATTAGGCTCACCGCTTGAGTCATATTCAACCACAATTAAAGTACTATTTAACGTAGCAGCCTGTTTTAACAGTTATGTGTTAATTCTCATATGAAGTTCTGGATAGCCTTGAGGCTTCGATAGTGTGAAATAATCAGGAACTAATTGTAGTTCAAACATCGCCAACTGCGAAGCGCTCCGCAGTAACTTCATCCCACCGTCATCTTTATGGACCTCATACAAACATTTTGGGTTCCCTCTGTCTGAAGTGTACTGCATGTTAACACAGCCATTCGTCAGACGCATTTCAAAGCAATACCTACGATTAAATCGTAATCACTACTAGTAGATGATACTGTTCGTTATTTTGATAATTGCAGACTGAATGGCAGATTCACTTAATGAAAACGCATTTGAGTCAGGCAGTAGTAGCCGACCGAAACAGACGCAGCAACAGGAAAGTAACCGCTTTTGTGACATTTACGAGTTCCTAACCATGAGCATATTTTATTATATCATTTGTGTGCTTTAATAGTTTAGTTTCTTGAGTTTCTGTGTGTAAATTTAATATCTAATAGATACAGTTCTCGCGTTATCGTTTGCATCGGAAAGTAAACCAATTTTGTGACATATTACAAGTTCCCAATCAGGGGCGAATTATTTAGTTTCATCTGTGAGCTTCGGTAGTTAGGTTTTTAAATATCTGCGTATTATTAGAAACAGTTCCTGCGTTTTCGTCACGGTCTACAGTAGAGTTGTGCAGCACGTGCCGATAGTCCGTTTATCTGCATAGTTTAGTTTTCCACGGTCTTTAATATGGACAGGGACTGCGATTGTTGTGTGCGGATGCGAGCCGAGTTGGTAACACTTCGCTGTCAGCTTCAAGCTGTGATGGCTTCGGTTACACAGTTTGAGGCTCCAGTGGATGGGCACCACTGTTGTGGGCTGGCCGTGAGAATCCAACGGACGTCCAGCACATCGAGTGCTGCGATCGGTCCTCACCGGTGGCCAACCCAGTTACTGCTCTCACTGAGGTTGGCCCCTCACCCGCGTCGAGTGGGAGGTCGCCCCGGGGCGAAGCAGGCGGTGAAAGACTTGCCAGGCTGCCGCACGTAAGGCCTCCCCGGTTTTTCTGACAAACAGGTTCCAGGAGCTGTCTGTGGCTGACACTGTGGCTGAGCCAGATGCTATCGCCTGTCCTGTTTCGGAGGAAACCACTCAGCCTGCAAGATCCGGGCAATCACAGAGGGTGGAATTATTGGTAGTTGGAAGCTCCAACGTTAGGCGCGTTATGGGGCCCCTTAGGGACTTGGCTGACAAGAAGGGAAAGGAAACCAATGTGCATTTCGTGTGCACACCAGGTGGAGTCATTCCAGATGTGAAAAGGGTCCATCCGCATGCCATGAAGAGCACAAGGTGCAGCCAACTGCAGGTGGTTGCTCACGTCGCTACCAATGATGTGTGTCACTTTGGATCAAAAGAGATTCTCTCTGCTTTCGAGCGGCTAACAAAAGTGGTAAAGGCTGCCAGTCTTAGTTGAAAGATGAAAGCAGTGCTGACCATCTGCAGCATAGTTGACAGGACCGATTGCGGACCTCTGGTGCAGAGCCGAGTGGAGGGTCTGAATCAGAGGCTCAGACGGTTCTGCGGCCGTGTAGGCTGCAGATTTGTCGACTTGCGACAAAGGGTGGTTGGGTTTCGGGTTCCGCTGAATAGGTCAGGTGTCCACTAAACGCAGGAGGCGGCTACATGGGTAGCAGGGGCTGTGTGGCGTGGACTGGGCGGTTTTTTAGGTTAGAGGGACTCGGGAAAACACAAGAAGGGCTTCAGTCACAAAGAGTGCAGGCTGAACACAGGAAGAACGTAGATACAGGAATCATTGGTATAACAGTTGTAAATTGTCGTAGCTGTGTTGGGAAAGTACCAGAGCTCCAAGCGCTAATATAAAGCACTGATGCTCAAATCGTTATAGGCATTGTAAGCTGGCTAAAGCCGGATATAAGAGCCGAAATTTTTGCGGAGAACCTAACGGTGTTCCGAAAAGATAGGCTAAACACGGTTTGAGGTGGCGTGTTTGTTGCTGTTAGTAGTAGTTTAACTTATCGCGAAATTGAAGTAGATATTTCCAGTGAGTTAGTATGGGCCGAGGACATTGTTGGCAACCGGAATAAAATAATAATTGGATCCTTTTACCTACCTCCCAATTCAGATGATACAGTTGCTGAAAGGTTCAAAGAAAACTTGAGTTTGATTTCAAACACGTACCCGACTCATACGATAATAGTTGGTTGTGACTTTAATTTGCCCTCGATATGTTGGCGAAAATACATTTTTAATTCCGGAGGTATGCATAAAATATCATCCGAAATGGTGCTAAACGCATTCTCTGAAAATTATTTCGAACAGTTAGTTCAAGAGCCGCGCGAATAGTAAAAGGTTGTGAAAACACACTTGACCTCTTAGCAACAAATAATCCTGAGTTAATAACGACCATCAAAACCGATACAGGGATTAGTGAACACAGGGTCGTCGTAGAGAGATTGAATGTAGTAATCCCCAAACCTCCATAAACAAGGGAAAAATATACCTATTCAAAAAAGAGAAAAATTCACTTGACGCCTTCCTGAGAGACAATCTCCACTCATTCTAAATTAATAATATGCATGTAGACCAGATGAGGCTTGAATTCAAAGAAATAGTATCTACAGCAATTTAGAGATTTATACCAAATAAATTAACAAACTACGGAGCTGATCCTCCTTGGTATACAAAACGGGTTAGAACACTGTTGCAGAAACAAAGAAACAAACATGCCAAATTTAAACAGACGCAAAATCCCCAAGATCGGCGATCTTTTACAGAAGCTCGAAATTTAGCGCTGACTTAAATGCGAGATGCTTATAACAGTTTCCACAACGAAACTTTATCTCGAAACCTGGCAGAAAATCCAAAGAGATTCTGGTCGTATGTGAGGTACGTTAGCGGCAAGAAACAATCAGTGCCTTCTCTGCGCGATAGCAATGGAAAAACTATCGAAGACAGTGCTGCCAAACCAGAGTTACTAAACGCAGCCTTCCGAAACGCCTTCACAAAAGAAGATGATGTAAGTACTCTAGAATTCGAACCGAGAGCAGCTGCCAACATGAGTAACGCAGAAGAAAATATCCTCGGAGTATTGAAGCAACTTAAATCACTTAATAAAAGCAAGTCTTCTGGTCCGGACTGCATACCAATTAGGTTCCTTTCAGAGTACGCTGATGCATTAGCTCCATACTTAACAATCGTTCGCTCGACGAAAGGTCCGTACCCAAAGACTGGAAAGTTGCACAGGTTTATATATTTTTGTGTTAATCGTGAAATGCTTTTTGGGTAGGACACAGGACTTCATGTAGGCACAGACCGTCTGAAAGTCAAAAGTGCGTAATATCTTGTTAATGCGCGATGGTTGTTCGATAAGGAGCGATAAACGTAAACGGTTGAGTGCGTTAAAACAGAAGTAGTAGTGCCATTTGGCCTGCTTTTCTGTCAAACTCCTGCGCAGTTTCTCTTATAAAATCACCAGGGGGTAGACGGGCATTATCGTACAGCAGCTACACTAAATCAGTTCTCCTGATCGCTTTGGTATGTTGCAACCACAAGGCGCCTCAGCTGTTGAGAACAGATCACAACTGTGATGGACACATCTCTGGGATGCAGTTCTTAACTCCTAATGTATACGTAACATTCTGAGGACTCACACTGACCTCTGTTACAGCCAACCACTGTTCCGTTTATAAAGTTAATGCACAGTGATTCAAAACGCCGTTTGACCACCCTGATTTACGTCTAATTTCCTTAAATCGGTTAAGGAAAGTTTTCGGATCTTACCGGTGAGCGGGTAAAGTTGATTTCATTCCCCAGCCTTGGCTTTTATAGGGTCTGCTTTGCCTCTAATGAACTGATAACTGTCGGAATGTTACCCTGAGGCTTCCTTTCTTTCACTTTCACTCAACATTGCCTACTGAATGCAAATGTCATACGTAGGTTAAATTGTCGCAATTCCTCACATTTGCCAGGATCGTTCAACAAAGCCCGTCACTTTTCTTCAATATGGCGAATAACTGAGGTCGAAGCGATTCTACTTTAAATGATTAACCAATTTTTGGAGTGATTTCCTTTGTGCATAAATCTTTCCAGCTGCCTCCGCTACCTACAACCGTCTATTAAATCCTAAGAGACAAAATATCACAAATATCGGAGTTCTTCTCATTTCACTCTCAGTTTTCTAGCGCATAAAGTACAATCCTTATAACCTTCAAATATGCAACATTCATTAAGTCATGGCAAGAACAATTTAGTAAAAAATGACAGCTGATAAGAATATTAACAACACGCCAACCGAAATCTCCGTGAAGTTATGCACAAAAGTAGTTTTTTCAGATGAATTTGGCCTTCGTTTATTATAAAAATCAATAATCTTCATACAAAACGCTGCACGAGAAAATCTCAAAAATGTTCAAACGTGTGTGAAATCTTATGGGACTTAACTGCTAAGTCCATCAGTCCCTAAGCTTACACACTACTTAACCTAAATTATCCTAAGGACAAACACACACACACACACCCATGCCCGAGGGAGAACTCGAACCTCCGCCGCGACCAGCCGCACAGTCCATGACTGCAGCGCCTAGACCGCTCGGCTAATCCCGCGCGGCGAGAAAATATCACTAGCCTCTTGCCTATGCAATTATATGAGACGAAATACCATGTCATTTCAAGTTTAAACGTCTGCACACTTCGTTACTTGTGATTAAAATCATATTTCACAACTTTCGTTGTTAGTTAGCAGGAACAATAACTGCTGGATTGGAATTCTGGCTCCCAACCCAGAAGAAAAATTTTTTGTCACATAATTTCAAGTTGCTTTTTGAAATTTCATTTATTGTAAAAAATCTGGTTTTAAAAGCATATTTTCTGATAGTTCCATTATTAATTTCCATCTGGATTGATAGCCATACAGAGCCGTTATCTCTTGTTGGTTCTTGTAGTAACCATTTTGTGTAGTCAACCAACTGTGCAGAGAAGAGAGCAGGGGACCGTCAAGACAGCTTCGTTATGCTAGTTGCATACAAATCAGGCGAAATGCAACTCAGTCATTTGGACGGTTTTGTGTGTGCTGGTTTAAGCTGTCGCCATCACACCGGTCAACAAAGGCTTAGCAAGAAGATCGACAGTAGGCGCTCCTATCAGGAGAGAGGCCAAATACAGACTCGTAAGCAACATGCGGCCAATGTCCTCTCGATCGGAAGTATTTAGATCGACACCATTGACCAGAGGGGCCCCAATCTCAGTCAGTAGCGCAGTCGCTCAGTCACTGACTTACCAACTCGCACTCCAGTTTGGGGTCTGTCATTCATCGTATAGCGGGACATTTACTTCACCAGCAGTGAGGCCAATGGGGACTATTATTTAACACCTTGTACCACAACACATGGACTCTGTTGTCGGTAAGCAGCTTCCTGTTCGTGTAAATAAAGAACCCTGTTAATCCATGTGTGGAGTTGTGTTGTAGAGAGAGGACACCGGCCACCAAACAAAACCCTCCTATGCTTCCTATGGTACAAGTCTCGACAGTGGCGAGGAGGATAATTCAGTATCGATCGAAGATAATTTCACCAATGGTTTTGTTTACATCTCTTGTGTTTTAGCTTTCAGGGATGATTGTATTCAAGTGTTTGATAAATTGTTCTGGTGTTCTTCCATGAATTCCAGGAGGGGAGCCGCAGAAATAATCAAATTTCTATTTTCGGAGGCTTTGCTTGATTTTTTTATATAACGTATTTGTGTAAACCATGGCTACCCAACCCCCTCCACCTCCTGACACCGCGCTTCAGTCATAGGCGGCCAGTGTGATGGATCTAACACAGGCTTTTCGGTTAAATATACTCTACCGTATCTCGCATAACATTATAGTTCACTGGTTTTTGTTTATGCACTACAAACTCTGTATGTTAACACGAACTATTATAGATAACTATTATAACCTTCAGGTAACTGTTATAGAAAACACTCCTATAAATCGAAGATTCAGTAATTCGAACTCGGACTCGCCCCAATAAATCCGAATCAGTGAGATTTCGTTGTACCTAATACAAAAGTAGAGCCTACTTTCAGTGGTCTTAAGATACCAGGTGACTGAGTAATGCAGCCGGTGGCGAAACCAATGGGAAAATCGTACGTTTGTTGTCACCAGAGACATTCGAAGGTGATCCTGCACCTCTGACAGAACTCCCAAAGCTGCGCCCTTTTTCCTCTACCGCAAATCTACCTATCTACGATTATTTCTACGCAGTTGTAGCAATTTTATAACTTAGTAAGCACGTTTAATGAAAATGAAGCATTAAGTAAAAATAATATTGGTAAACTTCAAAACAAAATATTAAGTGTCTCATTCATGTAAATGAACTACTAATTACAAAAATTTGCCAAAAAAACTACAGGGTGTCCAAAAATTCCCGTTACAAATTTTTAGGATTTGTAGAGAGGAGTGAATATATAATATTTTGAATAGGAACTGATGTCCCTCCTACGACGTTTCAGTTCAGGTGTTTGCACAACTCCTCCACTTCTGCTTGAAGAACTGAATTAGGCGTGACGCAGTACAGTTATTAGGTAACAATTCGAAAAAACATAACGAAGCATCCATTTATCAATTAACCACATTTGTTTGTTTTTAATCTTCAACACTACTTGTTCACATTATTCCAAAGAAAGAAGACCCTAGCATCTATACGTACAGAACAGTACTGATGCATCACAACTGCGGCTCGATATGGCGACCAACAACGCTCTTACAGACATTGTACCTACAGAGCATGTTCTGGCACACATTCTCCATCCCTCCTCTTGTCTCTCCAGTTCCTAATGAAGCGGCCAGAACTCGTGCCAACAGATCTTTCTGTGTCTACAGGAGTCTCGTAAATAAGCTTTGCAAGGCAGACATTATGTGGCGTCAGGTGACCGTGTGACGTAGTACACGTCATTCTATCTACCCTATTGCATTCTAGGACTAGCAACTTCGAGACTTTTCTCTTTCCCCGAACAGACGAGGACGCGATACACATGTGAACTGAAACCGTCGTAGAATGGAAACTGTACGTTTCCGGGCATGGGTTTCTGTTCAAAATGTTATGTACTCACTCCCGTCTACATGTACCAGAAGCTTGTAACGGGAATTTCCGAACACCCTGTATATCTAATCGTTTATGTTAGCAACTGTTCAGTGGTTTTTATGGGCGTGGCTGGCAGTACAATGAAACCCGCTCTGCAGTGAGATTTAAAAGAACTAAATGTGTTAAACCTTTAGGACAGTGATTAACAGAGAACCTTTATATTCTGATGCATTTACGTTCATCAGAGATTCGTGTGCGCTAGAATAACAACAAAATACTTGGTACATAAGAAAGGTCTATTTTCAGTGGTCTTATCACACCAGATGATTGAGCAATGCAGTCGTGAACAGTGGCAGAAAATACACGACACTTCAGTTTAGATAAATGGAGCACAGCTGTCTGTAAACAAATACTAACAATTCCCCTAACATGATTAATCAGCCTCAGAAGGCTTATACTGAAAATATTTTTTCTTTACACAGAAGAATTTAATAACCGAAACTTGGTAGCTATAAACGTACTGGCTGGAGGGGCAAGTAAATCACGTATTGCCCCCATCTCCTTTTGCTTGCTCCCTTCAACATCGCGCCTCTTTCCAATTTTCAGTCGGCAGAAATCGCCAAGAATCAGAACTACTGCTGAGACGTGAACTACTTTAGCGATAGGCTTCTTTTCCGTAGTAGTCGTTTCTTTATAGTGCTACTTGGACGAAATGACGCTATGCAGATGACACTGCACAAGGAGGTGCGCTTAATCTGTCCTTTCACGGGATGCTATTCACACCGTGAGGCTCGCCAAACGCGGTTTCCATCGTGGCTGGTGCACGCTTAGAAACGAGCTGGTACATTAAGCGGACCGTCTTCCTCAAGATTTAATACCGCAGCGCCCTCCATCGGCAGGTGTCAGCCGTATCTGGCTTACGAATAACAAAGTTTCTTTACGACAATGGACGCGCGTAAAATTGCTACTTAAGTGCTATTAAAACGCACATTTCCTCCCTCGTCTATATGCTAACCATATTTTTCTGTCTATAGAGTACATGGATACAAACTTAAATATAAATGAACATGATGTTAGGCTAAAAAAGAGGTACATAGTCCACGCAGTAAGGACATCAGCTTATGAAAAAGTCATTATAAATAGCGCGATACAAACTTACAATAATCTTCCATATAAAATAAAAATTATTTCATCATTCTCACTTTCACTAAAATCGAAGGTCAGTCTTAGCATATCCTTGCTTCTATTCAGCAGCACAATGTTTAGAACATCTAAAATACAAGGAAGTGCTACATATCCCAAAGTACGTAGGGCAAGCTCGCATGTTGATAATGGCAAAAAAGGCTTTTATTTACCGCGATTCTACAATCTTCATTGTGATAGTGCTCTGCAGCTGCGATAAATTTTTAAAATGATTTCGTGATACCTTCAAATGATATTCTCTTTCTTTGATGTACAAGTATCTAAAACGGAAGCATTTCACATTGGATGCATTAATATCAATTATTAGTTTAACATAGGAACAAGATATAGTAGGATGATGATAATTTACTTTGTTAACGACTATTTAATGACATATTATGTCATGTGCGTTGTTACTTTTGAGCAGTTCGGGCAAAGACCTTATATATGAGGTCTATGTTTATAATGCCCTTACACTAGGAAGATTATAATTATTTTACAGAAAATAGTTAATTGAGCTATGTAGGTCTTTGTTCTCAGATTTAATTATGGTACATCACATTTATTCCAACGATGAACGATAATCACGTGTAACTGGAAACAAAGAAAAAAAACTAACAAGAATCTTCCTAAAAATATGGAATTGTTCTACCAAGAAGTAACGGAAGAATCTATGTATAAGATAAAAATGTGACACATTGTTGCTGATGTTTCCAGCAAGATTGTAACCAAAAGGTAATGCATCTTACATTTCCCTAAGCGGCCAAGTTTCCTAATAGCCAGCAAGCCAGTGCTACTACCTGTACACAATCACTGCCATATCAACTGATTACACAGATAATATGCAATATAAAAGGTGAGATTAGTCGTAGATTCTGTGTGGAACAACATCCCTAGAACCAAATTATAATTATAATAACCCAGTATTACACTTTAAGTGTAAACCACATATATTATTTATTTGAAATGACAAAAAATGTAGTGAATTTAGTAGGATAATTCTGAACCACTCCAGGAAGTAATTTATGGTCACATAGTTGCCAAACATCTTCTACAGTGTTGCCAGTTCTCCATTATACTACGAACAGGAAGAATGATTTTGCACTGTTGATGTTTTTTTTGAGCTGTCTTGCGTTTGGGAAGCTCGTGCTTCAGAGACGTAGTGGTGCTGTCTGCCAACATGTTGACTGGGATCCAAAATACACAAGTATACGCCAATGAGCTTTATTCGAATTTCTGTAAGTACGATGGGAGTCTAAACCAGTGATTCCCAGAGTGGTATATATCGACCGCAAGGGGTCGACTCCACCCTGCAAGAGATCAATGACAGCGAAAAGTAAGTTAGGCGTAGATTAGATGTAAATGGGGATCCACAAGAGTTGATTCCCTTTAGGAAAGACTGAACCAAAATTATGAATCATACTCACAGATCTGTAGTTTGGTCCTGTGTACGTCACCGTTCGTCTCATCGACGCCATTATTAATTATTCGTCTAGCTCTACTTCATGAAGTATCCATTGCCCTTTTCTAAGGACTGGAAACTCTGGCTCTGCTATTATGGGCCACGAACGCTTCGACATTTATGAAGAAACATTGATTTTCGACAATACAACGAGACAGAACAATCAGTTTGCAACGGCTTGATATGCAAGATTCTGAGTTACATTGGTGAGGTGGGCAGCGACCGTACACAAAACTTGAGTGGATCGATTCAGATCTAGACAGCGCTAGTTCATTTCTTTGTGAAACGATTATAGTCAAGCGTCATTCAAGTTAAAGTGAATCAATATCATATTCGGGAGTTCCCGGAAAAAGTGAGTAAATTATTATTTTCTCAACATCTTTTTTGTAGTTCATTCGATTGCATAGAGACTCACCGATCATGACGAAGTTGAGAGGGTTGATTCTGATAGTTACGTCTTGTCATATTTACCTAAATAGCTTAATTTTTGGCCACGGATAACTGATACACCCGAATCTAAAAGAAATGTATACAGTAGAATGATGATCATTCGAAGTTTGCCAACATTCCATCATTGTCGGGCAAATGATAATCTATGTGTCTTTTCTACAAAAAGTGTTAAGCAATGACTGCTTGAAACTATCCAAGCTGTAGTATCATCTGAGAAGGTGTCACCCTGATAAAATATTTGAAATATTTTCAAATACTTAAAGAATAACTTCAGAAGAGATCCACGGTGGACAGTATGTTTGTTTCCACGTCACAAAGAAATGATGGTGGTTTGTGGTGATCTTACAATATCTCGCTACTTACAGCAAAATCTGGAAAACCGCTTACAGTCGTGGACCAATTAATTTTGCCAACTACTGAAGAGATTTTAAAAACTTCTATACAGACCTGCAACACTGTTCCAAGACAAATTGATGAAATTCATTTGCAAACAAAGAATTTCGTGTAATTGTCTGCAAACGATCAATTACTTCACAAAAATGGATGAGCCGATTTTACGTCTTTTCGTTTTTTAATGGGCCAAGAAATCCATGAAGAACTGCTCTTCTCGAAAACGGTGGTATCGGAAACTAGATGTGAATCAATATTTTATGTTTTCAAAGATTATTTCACAGAAAAAGATACTTCTGTGCCAAATATAACATCAGTGGCAGCAGAGGGAGCATCTGCCATATTTGTGTGCTACCGTGAATTTTTAATCTATTTAAAACAAAATGTTCCTGGGGTGTTTGCAATACACTGTCACTCGTCGACAACATTTAGTTACTAAAAGTCTGAGTGATAGATTGCTCAAACTCTTCAGTCTGTCATTAAAGAGGTAAACAAAATTCGAAGCAATGTATTGCATTGTAGGTTATATACACAGTTATGTAAAGAAAATGAAGAGGACTTCGATCGATTACTCCTTTGCAGGTACACAGAAGTATGTTGGCTGTCAAAAGGCTTATACTTGACAAGATGTTTCTCACTTTGTGTGATTTTATTAGATTTGTTGGATGCTAAAGATCCAATCAATCAAGAGTAAACCAAACATTGGTTATTTGTTTACTAAATTTAATGATGCTAACTTACAGTTTTAAGGTAACGGTCCAAATATGGAAAGAGAAAGTCCATCATTTCAGCTTTTCTTGCCAGAATTAAACAGTGGACGACGCGAATTTTTCCAGTTCCTTGGCTATGGAAATACCACAGTGGATTATCAGTTCATACAGTGATACGGAAGAAACGGATGTCTTATTACATGAGGAGATGATTGGAATAAGCATTAACAAAGGAGCAGATTTGACAGGGATATCAGCAATTCTGGCTTCAGATAGCTAAACCTGTTCCTTATTCCGAATTACTAACTACCGCGAGAAAGTTTTTGATGGCTTATCCATCTTCATATTTCGTGGAAGGGTGTTTTGGCACGGTTTCAAACGTTCTTATAAAAAAGGAATCATATTAGAAATCACTGACTGAGGAGATTTAAAGTTAAACCTTTAACGGTACCACTGACCACCTTAAAACGGCAATAGACGCTAACGTCATATCCCAGCCGGGAATTTTTAAGTAGTTGTGACAGTGAGATAACCTAATGAAAACAGGGCACTCGACTAGGATTCGTTTCCGGAACAGAAGGCAGTGCTAAGGCTAACCTAACCTTCCTTGACACACACACACACACACACACACACACACACACACACACACACACAATCACACACACGCAAAACTCTTTCCTTATATCTGTTCATATTACAACACAGTAACCTAACCTTGCTTCTAACAAACAAAAGGCCAATGAGATAGTAAACTGTAACATATTCATCTCAACAACACGTATCTTAAATGACCTAGGTGCAACAGTTTATTAAACCAATTACCGACACATGAAACTAGTAGCAAAACTGAGCAGTGAAAAGCTTGAAATGATTCAGAATGTAGCCGGCCGCGGTGGCCGAGCGGATCTAGGCACTTTAGTCCGGAACCACGCAGCAGGTTCGAATCCTGCCTCGGGCATGGATGTGTGTGACGTCCTTAGGTTAGTTAGGTTTACGTAGTTCTAAGTCTAGGGGACTGATGACCTCAGATGTTAAGTCCCATAGTGCTTAGAGCCATTTGACTCTGAATGTAAATCAGGGGGTCTGCTAATGATCATACCGTATAACTTCATTGCCTGTGCATTAAGAAACTTGCATTAGAATAGATAACACAGTAAATAGTTCTTTCCTACATTCGGTTTGATGGAACTAAACAGAATGCAAATCTAACTACACTGGCTCTTAAGGAGCCTTTGCATTGTTTCATTAACTAACTAGTCTAGTACATGAGGACCCTTAAACTTTCATGGTTTGAAGAACCATGCTCATTAACAAAACCACAGCAGTATGTACGAGAAATGGTAAGTATTTTTATCATTAATTATTAATTAAGTAAAGAACAACAAAATATAACTCTTCAAATAACAAATGTGCTTTGATAGGTATTTTGACCTACTCAAAAGTATAACTGGCTGTACAAATGACAACACAAAATTAATTTCATCATCAACCACTTTTTCATAATAAATTAGGACACTTGAAATTAAATTCACCAGGATAGGATTCCTGTCCAGGTTTGTGATTTGTGATAATCATGGGTGTAAGATGGAGTTTTTAGCAAAACCTCAATTATTATTACAAAATCAACCAAATTTCACAAATACGTGGGCCATTTACAGAGTGCCAAATAAAAACAATTTAGTGGAAGGCTGGTGGTTTTGGTGCCGTAATTTGCAGTGGTTATTAACCTAGTGGCGATGCAGTCATAGTAATACTGTTGGCCTCGTAATGTTACATATCGTCTTGGAGTCAGAATTATGTTTACAGTGCCAAAAACCATGTCATGATAATGGTATCACCAAATGTAGCATCCGAGGCCCATGAATATTGCCATTAGGCTCCTCTGGCCTCAAAACTCTAGGAATATGACCCACAGTGATCCGCTACTGCTAGCCCAGACTCCTTAGCCGGCAGAAAGGACGAGTTGCCACTTGCACGCCGACCACACCTTTTCCACTCCGCCAGGCTACTTCCGCAGCTGCGGGGCTTCCCCACATCTTTTACATTCAACACTACTTTCCCTAACTATGGACCAAGTCATTTACCGTACATTATATAACAATCATTTCAGTAGTTATTTAAATTCACAAGCATAATTTAAACAACATCGTTCAAAAGTTAACTAATTTGTATACAAAGTCAAAGAATTTACATAACAGATACAACATTCTACGTAAGCAACACTACAAATTGACATAGAAATATCGATACAGATACAAAATACGTCAAAAAGAGGTGTTAAAAAACTAACTAAATTCAAGCCAATTATTGAGGATTTGCTAATACAACTCAAGGCCTCTCCCATTATAAGGATTTATATATTAATTTTACTAGATTTGCTTTTCATGTCGTTTAAAGCAATAATTTTTAAGTGTTTTACTCCACACTTCTACAGTTAAAGCTATCAAAGTGAGTGGCACTGTATTATCTGTCAAAAATATTTTAAAGTTGATGAAAACTGTCACGTGGTCTATGATATAAAAAATTTTGGCGACATCAGGTCTAAATCATTTTTAAAAATAATGTTCACAATCACCGACTACAACTTTATCACAAGAGCACTTAGAATCAAGATTCAAATGGTTCAAATGGCTCTGAGCACTATGGGACTTAACATCTGTGGTCATCAGTCCCCTAGAACTTAGAACTACTTAAACCTAACTAACCTAAGGACATCACACACATCCATGCCCGAGGCAGGATTCGAACCTGCGACCGTAGCAGTCCCGCGGTTCCGGACTGAGCGCCTGAACCGCTAGACCACCGCGGCCGGCTAGAATCAAGAGGAAATAACACTACCTCTAATATTATACACTTGAAAGCTGTTTTCCTTAACAGTGCTGTCATTGACATCACCCTTAACACATCATGGCACAAATGAAAAAACAACATAACACTGAATACAAAATACAAACATTCACAAAGAAATTTCTGAAGCTGCGAATAACATACTGTTTCAGATCACAAAAAGAAACTGTGTATAGAAATCTTACATAACCACCGAAAAAAAGGAACTCAAGTAACATCCAAGAAAATGAAACCAGTGACCAGTCCAAGGTTGGTTCCAGCTTCTGATAACGTGAAAGGAGAAACAGGTGTCTCGAGAATGTGGAGCAAGGAACAAAAAACGCTGACAGTATTGTATCAAGTATGGCCTACGTGTTTCATAAGCAAAGCGTTATTCAGTCTTTAAAACGATAAGAATGAAAAGTATCATCTACTCATAACTATTACAGTGTAACTGCTACTGACACTTCGTCAGTAAAGCGAAAAGATTTTCATGAATAAGTTGTTGGATTTTAAGACAGCTTTCGAGAGAAAAAAGAAAAAAAAAACAAGCGAAAAGGAGTAGGTTCAAATGGCTCTGAGCATTATGGGACTTAACTTCTGAGGTTATCAGTCCCCTAGAACTTAGATCTACTTAAACCTAACAAATCTAAGGACATCACACACATCCATGGCCGAGGCAGGATTCGAACCTGCGACCGTAGCGGCCGCGCGGTTCCAAACTGAAGCGCCTAGAACCACTCGGCCACACCAGCCGGCTAAAAGGAGTAGGTTCATCTTCATGAGCGTGGGATGAAATTTCTATGCCGCTTCTTGCAGTTGGCGCGTTTTTCCTTAGTTTATTTCATACTTGTTTCACACTAACGATGCCTTTAGAGTCTAGGCTGTTAGAATACTCATGTAGGAATTATTGAAGTGTAATTGTGAGAACAGAGAGCTATGTTAAATACTACGTTACTTCCGACCAATACGGACTCGGTGGACAAAAATAACACCAATTTCGTCCTTGAGGCTATTGTAAAGGCTTAATTACGCTCTCAAGATAGCTCCTATGCACCTGAACTTGTCCCCTTATACTATTGTTCTTCGGGTCTTGCTTAAGGTAACTTGCCAGTGAAAGGCAGGAAAAACGGCAATAATTTTCATAAAGTTTATGAGGGTCTAACAACATAATGTGAACACTGAATACAAATAAATTTTAGGACAATGAATGTGTTTTTACGATGAAGATTTTGGCATAAGAATATTCAAATAGCTTCGATATAAACTTTATATAATAAACATTTATTTCGGTCAGTAATTTAAAATTTTTCCTACCAGTCTACGTTTGAAGTCCACAGACTTATTAAATACTTTTCTTAGATGCTTAAAACTTTGTGCACACATTTATGACATTGTTATCTAAAAAGTAGACTACAATCACATGATTTCAATCAATAGTTTTTATGCAAGAAATACATAAATAAGACAATCAAAATTAAGGTAACTTTTTTTAATTAATAAGGGTATTTTTACCTCCTGGTGATAGTAAGCTGGTGTCTGTACGCTACTTTTCTCCAAATGGTAGCCTGAAACATCACAAAAAAATTTCAGACCTCTAGCTCAGATAGTTTTTCTTGCATAAAATAAACATGTAAGAAAATTTGATTCTTGGGGAATGCAGTTTACAAGTACACTTCATCTGTTACTCGCCTCTGTTGTTCTTAAAACCCTCCAGTTGCATAATATTCTAGGTTTGTTTGTTTCGCATCTTCTCTCTTTCTTTTCTTGCTCCTCTGTGCTATTCTGGCCTCTTTAGTTGCCTCAGGAACCCATTTTCGTGAGGAATTTTTCGTTTCACAGCTTCCCTGTTTGCTTCCCGACTTGGCAAGCAACTTTGCACGCGACTCCGCTCCGCTCCGCTTGCTAGCTGCCCCGTTATAACGAGAGAAGTCCAAACAAGTGGTAGTTGAGAGAATCGCATCCATTAGACACATCGCAAACGCATAAATTACCCTAACTCCTCGCTGCCTTCACTTATAAGCTTCAAACTTTGACACCGCCAAGCGACCACCGACCTTAGAGCGTGGTATCAATTTCAACTTGATACACGCTTACTTTTCCAGGGAAAAACGCTCTCAGAGACTGAAATACAAACCGAAAAACGGATTAAGGGGGGGTAGGACGAGCAGGAGAGGCACCACAGGATATTTTAATTTCCACTGGCTATACTTTTACAAATAAATTCTTAAAACTTTGTCAGCATGACCAGGAAGGATTCAGGATTTACACTCATAGCAGTGGAAGTTCAAAAACATAACAAAATAAACTTTCTTTACGTGTGAAATCTCATCATTTTTTTCACATTCTATTGGCTACATTTTTTGCTATAGGTACACTTTTCTTCGTAAGTAAGAGTTATTCTTCGAGGAATTTTGCACAGCATACAAAGCATACTTGCAGGTGTACTAAACTAGACTTTTCCAAATCTATTACAAACTGTGGTAAAAATTGAGACAATTACCTATAAAATTTGAGTTTTTTCTAAACATGAAGTTTAAAATGTAACAGATCATTCATTTTTTTCATAAATTAAATAAATTGCAGAGTTTAATACACCTCAGCGTATGGTTTGTATGTTGTGCAAAATTCATCGCAGAATCTCTCTTACTTATGAAGAAAAGTGTACCTATAGCAAAAAATGCAGCCAATAGAAAGTGAAAAAAATGATGAGATTTCACATGCAAATGAAATTTATTTTGTTATGTTTTTAAACTTCCACTATTATGAGTGTGAATCCTGACTCCTTTCTGGTCATGCCGCCAAAGTTTTATGAATTTATTTGTAAAAGTATAGCCAGCGGAAATTAAAATGTCCCGGGGTGCCTCTCCTGCTCCAAGTCGGCCCGTTTGACGTCCTACCCCCATTAAAGGAACTCAGAGAAATGCTGTATTTTCGTCTTATGTAAATACAAATTAAACACTTTCCTTAACTTTCCTTCAATTGTACTGTGAAACCTTGTTCCTTTCCGCGTCTCACGCTTCTAGGTCAACGTAAATAATAATGACGCCACTTGACATCCGACCGCAGCGGAAACACGGTCGTTGCCGCATACCGACATATATATATATATATATATATATATATATATATATATATATATATATATATATATATATATATATATATAAATTTATTTTTAAAGATGTTCCCGATGTCCGAATCGATTCATTTAACCACCATTTTGTTCACAAAACTCTAAATATTGATTTAAGATGGAAAAAAATTCTAATTTTTCAAGCAGATACACTAGCAAGTGACCTTAAATGCAGAAATATGGGGTGGGATGAATAGGGAAAACCAGAATGACAAATAGCATTGAGACTAGAGACCTCACTCTTGACACTACCCTGGAATAACATCAAAAAGTCGAAAATTGAAGCGAGTGCACGAATAAAGCTGTATGGCACATTTTGCGTCACCTTACTACACTCCACCATTCTCGTAACATACAGTATTATTCGTGCAGAGGCGCGAAACTGCGCGAGCCTCCGTGCTGTTTAGTGCTGCCCTCGGACGGTAAACGGGCCAACTATTACACCAGGCGATGCAGACTGCCGTATACACATTACTCCAAGCGATTCTACAAAATATCAGAATGCGCCCTACAGCGTGACTAGTGCACACGCTTCGTTTGGTAAGGTAACGAATTTTTATGATATGAAGTTCAGGAAACAAATTAAACGTTTCGAGATCAAACCTAAATAATTACCTACATAACTATTCCCTTCTTGAAATCAGCATTATACGGAGAACGAACGCCAAATACGTATCGTCGAATATCTGATTCGTTATAGACCTTTGGTAACTCATGTTTCCTGTCTAGTGTGTCCGTCACCCACTACAATCGACACCAAAGTCAACACGCGGTATCACTATGCAACGCAATTATGTCGTTACAGAAAAAAGTTATCGGCAGACCCGAATCAACTACATTCGCTTTGGTACTACGTAATAGCTTAGGTAAGTGTCACCCCTCGCGCCTTGACCAACTGGGTAACGAAAATCAAGTCCAAAATACTTGAGGCAGTGAACATCCCCAGCTGAGAAAAATATTTATAAAATAAAAATCCGCTTCAATTGCCAGTAATTTCTTACCTTATTCCATGACAGGGTTCGCACCATAATGAAGCAATTCAGGTGCTACCAAATAATCCCATAATTATCTTATAATTATTTGATGGCACCTAAAGATGAAGCTTTAAGCTCTGAAACCGGTCGTGGAATAAATTAAGAAATTACTAGCAACTGAAGCTGATTTTTATCCTCTAAAGATAATCAAGGCCTCAGTTCTATACCAATGTCATCCTGTAGCCGTCCGACTATCTTTACGTAAGTTAAACATTAGTACCGGGGTGGAGAGATGTACCTGGAGGATAATGTCTCTGCCGGCCAGGGTGGCCGAGCGGTTCTAGGCGCTGCAGTCTGGAACCGAGCGACCGCTACGGTCGCAGGTTCTAATCCTGCCTCGGGCATGGATGTGTGTGATGTCCTTAGGTTAGTTAGGTTTAAGTAGTTCTAAGTTCTAGGGGACTGATGACCTCAGAAGTTAAGTCCCATAGTGCGCAGAGCCATTTGAACCATTTGATAATGTCTCTAGGAACATACAACAATTCTTGGTCGGTGTTTCAATCTAGTGACCACTTTTAGAATTACATGAAGGAAAGAGCACTAGAGACCAACATGAATATTTTCTTGTCTTTTCTATTGTTTTTGTTGTTGTGAGACATGAGGTTGTTTAGTACAGCCTTTGTAAATACGAGTATTACGAGTTCTACACATCTAAGTGCTGTATAATATATTTGAGCTATTTGGAGGATACTGCTAATGCTCCATTTACGGAGTTTTATGGCGAGTAAAACTGTGTGTAGTTTCAAAACTCAGAACGTGTGCACCGTTAAGCAACACGTCAGTCGTGTAACATTTTCTGCCTCTCAACACAACAAGGTCTTCTACCTTAAAACTCATGATATTTGTAACAGAACTGCCTTTTTTAAATTTCTCAACAATTTTCTCTGTCTGGAAAATGGAAATTTGTGTTAGTTGCCAACAACTGCTACTTCGAAATGTTTTTAGCTTGTTACTGTTTGACAACACTTGTTAGTTCTACTTCAATTCGATATTATTGGCACACAGAATACATCTTTCGTTGCACCATCTTTGGAGTACGACGACCCAGTCTTTTCTCTGCGTGTTGTTTTTTCATTTGTGTCGTGCTTTTTCATTCTCTGTCATCCTTCTCTTCTCTTCCTATATGATGGGTTAACTTTGAATACAATATTTTTGTTTCTACGTATATGACCATCTCGCACCTTGTAACTGTTATTCCATTTGGAAGAACCATACTTTTTCGGAGTAATTTTTGTAATTTTGGAAAAAGACTGCAGCACACAGAGTAAATGCTACGATATCAAAATAGAATAAGAGTTATACGTCAAACTTCTGTTACAGGCCTGGCTAGGGGAGAACGTCGAAAGTGTTGTACTCTCCCCTAGTGTACCGTTTCAGAAACTGCTGGCGTAACTACTGACACGAGCATGTTTAATCGACGTAGCGGGACACAAGACCGTCACTCCGTTGCTCGTTCACTCACTTTAAGTTAACTTTTCGAGTAATGGATTAAGTTTTAAATTAATTAAAAAAATTTGACGGATTTTTAAACTTATGTTAACTTCCTTTGAGTCTGTTAATCGTTAATTAGGAACCTGCTATTTATGACAAAAATGGCATCATGCAGCCAATAGAAATCGTGTTCTGACAAGTTCAGGTCATATCGGAGTCTAGCTCCACAACTGATGAAAATCCGTGGTCGCATTCAAATATTTACGTTAATTTTGCATCCAGGTCGAGAAAAGCAAATATTTTTCCACGGTAAACTACGCTTGCCTAAAATATCAACAATTAGGGCTCACTCTTCGAGCCTTAACAATTTGAAACAGAAAATAACGAGAGCACATGGATAGCGGTATGTACAGTTTGATTAAACAGTGAAGACACGGTCCGGTCGAGAAAAACCAAAAAGAAAAATCAATCTGGGGCATTCAGATGCCAATGGCGGAGTTAGCAGCTGCAATCCAGTTACAAGAATACAACAGAGAAGCACTGGAGAGTCTTTAGGCAATGCAGTAACTGTGTGCCTCAAGCTAGTGTGGACCATTGAGTAGTAAACTTTTTTTGTTGAGAACGTGATTCCTATACATATCCTCAAATCGAAGTCGTTTGAGAAGCTAATAAAAACTAAGGTCTATACCCTCGAGTGCTGCAGCCGAACGACTTTTTCCTGTGAGCAAAAACATTTTGTCTCCTAATCAAGCCTCGCTCTCGTATGAATACTCTTACATGTCGAATTTCATGAAGGGAAATATGCACCTTAATTTATGTACTATCTGATTTTGCTATACCCTGACTCTCCCATGAGTGAACATTGATAAATAAATAAGTATAGAACTAAATGATTAAACTGTTTTTTATTTGTCTTCGATGTCCTATCTAAACTCTCCCTACCAAAACATTCTTATTTAAGCAACGGTGATATTTTTGATTCACTTGGCTCTGAGCACTATGGCTCTGAGCACTATGGGACTCAACTGCTGAGGTCATTAGTCCCCTAGAACTTAGAACTAGGTAAACCTAACTAACCTAAGGACATCACAAACATCCATGCCCGAGGCAGGATTCGAACCTGCGACCGTAGCGGTCTTGCGGTTCCAGACTGCAGCGCCTTTAACCGCACGGCCACTTCGGCCGGCTGATTCACTTGCTCACTTCACTGCGTCCACAAAAAAGTCTCCTTAACGATTAAAGTTTAACCTTAACTTCCGATAAATCTCCTGTGAAGTATTGCTTCAACATTTAACGAAGTTAACTTTTTGCCCAGATATGTTCATGGAGTTCTTGCAGTATTTCCGTACCAGAAGCATATCTCGACCAAATCCCTACGGACATCAAATGACTATCTTGAGAAACTACTATACTATCGAAATTAATCATCAAGTCTTGCGTCCTGTGGGATTGCGATGACAATTTTAGGCATGTTAAAGTAATATTAAATCATATCATTTACGTGGGAGCAGAGGTGTTACATTTCCTGTGATCTGTGGACTATTTTATTCTCTCTTTTTTGTTGTATTCCCTGTATTCCTGAAGCTAAATCAACGCTAAGCTTTCCCATAAAATTGTAGGGTGCTTGTTGGGAGTTACGTGGGGAATAGAAGCGATGCCTGTTTCCAGTTTAGTAGTACGAATTTAGAGCTTGGGAGCTGATCCGTGTCCACTGATAAATTTTGCTAATAATGAGGTAACTGCGTTCGAGTAGTGAGATCTCAGACTGTATCACATCGGGACTCCTATGACAGTAATATTGGGTGATGGGTGCTCCTCACCACGACCTCCCGTTACCGAGGTAAGTGTGTGAAACTACTCTAATGGATCTTCAGAGACACGTATCAGGCGTGTAAGGCCGGCCGATTTCAACACGGGAATAATTATGGAAGCAATGAAATATGTTTGATTCCAAAATGTTTAATTTATTTCACCAACATCACCTATTACCGTTGCCTTTACTAGTTTTCGACTTTTTCAAATCATTCCATGTTGATGTCAAGCGTGAAGTATGCAGTCCATGTGAGTATTTACCATTTTGGTTTTGCCCTCTGTATGTGATCCCCTAACTTCTGTAGTAAAGCAAGAGTCTATGAGCGATAGTATCAGGAGGCATGTTGGTTTGCGCAGGGGCTATCTTCAAACCGTTGTGCGGAGTGGTAGTCTCGCTTCTCTGGTAAGACCGTCAAGTTTACGCCAGAGAAATAGGGAAGGGGAAGTAATTCTGGCGTACACTTAAGAATTCTTACAGGTGAAGCTGCGACATAAGTCGTCCGTCCAACCATGTTTACAAGCGACACAATTGTAGGAAGACGAAAAGCTAATTGCAAAATCCTAACCCGATATTCGACGTTCTGTTTACATGTTAGGCCTTTACCTATTTTGGTAACTTGATCAAATACCGGTTTCCGAGTGTCACTTGTTTACGGCGACTAGATTATGTAAATGTGCTGCTTCGATTTAGTAAGCTACGTGAAGTGCGATTACCAGGGTCTTCGTAGATTTATAGTAATAGTAATGAGTCTTGCATGGTCAATATTTAAACATATCTTCTTGAACAACCCCCCCCCCCCCCCACCACCACCTCCCTCTCTCTCTCTCCCCCTCTCTCTCTCTGTCTGTCTCTCTTATGCATGTATGAGAGAGAGAGAGAGAGAGAGAGAGAGAGAGAGAGAGAGAGAGAGAGAGAGAGAGAGAGGGAAGTGGTTGTGGTGAGGGGGGGAGGGTTGTTCAAGAAGATATGTTTAAATATTATCCATGAGAGACTCATTACTCCCACCAAATGCCGAGCGTTATGGAAAATTTATCATTTGTTGAACATTATTGTATTCAAAGATTTTGGATACCTACAATGGCTAGAAATATTCGAAATGGATAAGTATTTTGCGAGTAAGCAACAAAAAGAATTTGCGTTATGCTGCTGAGCGGTAAAACTAGAAGTTTTGTTGGGAGTGGTAGCATAGCGTAGTGGTATACGAACCATCCCTAACAAAGTGGAGGTCGTGAGCTCGAATCCACTCCGGTGCTTTGAAATTTTTATTTCTAAATTTTTATCCAAACGATTTCATTCAATACTGTTATTCAGTTAGCTCTACTTACTTTATCTCTGATACTTTGTCAGTTCATTATAATCACCGAATTAACATTTTTATTTGGCCACTACATTATACAGGAGCAATGTCCAACCTTTTAGCTTACCTGGGCCACGGTCCGAGGGGCTCCCCCGTCGGAAGTTCGCGTCCTCCCTCGGGCATGGGTGTGTGTATTATTCTTAGCGTAAGTTAGTTTAAGTTAGTTTAAGTTAGATTAAGTACTGTGTAAGCCTAGGGACCGACGACCTCAGCAGTTTGGTCCCATAGGAACTTACCACAAATTTAAAAAAAAAAAAGTAAAACCGACTGGCTTCCGCCCCAGGGTTTGAAGAGGATTCAGGACACACGCAGGAGCGCAAAGGCGATGCAATAAACGTGACACAAAATGATTAGAAAGCAATTCGAAACGCTAGAGAAGCTAAGAGAAATAGACGAAAGCTTGAAAACACGAACGGAGGCAGAAACTTTGTTAGTCGCGATGCTATCATTTTCGTTTCTATGTTCGAGTATGTGGCAACCGGTGCTGCATGAACTTAATGGTACCCAAAATTATTTGCAAACGGGGGGACTTCACGTAGATCAGTGTGCTCAGAAAATAAGCGCCTTCCAGAAGGCGTTGGAAGAGAAGCGATTGGATTTCTTAGATGTGGCTTTAAGTTATGCTAAAATCTTGTGTGAAGAACTTGGCATTTATACTGAACCTCCAAGACGAATTAGGAGGGGACACATTTGTGGCGATGGAATTGGATATGTGAGGATGTAGTACGAAGACGATTTGAAACGAAAAATGTTTCCTTCATTACACATAGAAAATGCTGAAATTCGAGAAAGGTTCCAACACCTCCAGAATTTGGAAGCCGGAAGGCCTGCAATAATACTGGGCATTCATGATGAGAAATGAAACCTCGCACAAGCTTCTCAACAGACTGACAGACGAGTTTAAGCTTGACCACGTGCTTCTACGCGCTTTCGTTATTACAACAGATTGTAATAAAGAATTTTGGTTTCTGTCCACTGGGTTTACTTAAGTTTACTTTGAGTTCAAATTTGAAGAAGGGTTATCTAGTATAGTTATAAGGCTAACGATATTCCTCATAGCTGCCGTAAGTAATGCTAGCTGGGAGAGACGCTTCTCTAAATTGAAACTGATTAAAATTATTTAAGATCTACTACGTCTACTTTGAGATTAACAAATGTAACTAGTCTGGCAATCGAATAAGAGGTTCAAATTGAAACAGTCAAATGTATTAGAGAGTTTGCGTTGCAAAAAACAGCAATAGCAGAGGACTGTAACGAATTACAGGAAGACCTACAGAGGTTGGAGAGGGAACTGGGAGTTGGACCTGGACGCAAGTAAATATAACGTACTGCAGATAAATAGTCGAGGAGACCAACTATTTTCCTATCACATTATTGACAAAAAATTACTAGACACAGTAAAAATCGTACAGTAACAGGAAGTAACCATCCAGAGTGGAATGTAGGAAACGCAGACCCAGGGTAAAATTCATTGGAGGACTCGTAGAGAAATGCAATACATACATCAAAAAAAAGTTTTGCATCACCCCGGTTTCCAGAACTCCTGAAGATAGACGTAGACTGTGGGTATTGTATCACAGACACAGTCCCTTTGACTGTTCAGAAATGTCACTAAACCCGCTCAAAGATGTAAACAACCATGCATGAGTAGCGCCTATTAGACGGAGGGGGTCAGACAGCCGATCAGCTCCAGTCATTCCAGGAGGAAGGAAGTACATGGCTCGTGTTGTCTGTAGTTCAACCATCCATAGACGGCCAATACCGCGGTTCAATTGCATCCGCATTGTTACTTTGTGCCAGGAAGGGTTCTCAGTTAGGGAATGGTCCAGGTGTCTCAGAGTGAACCAAAGCAACGTGTTTGGACGTGGAGGAGATACAGAGTGACAGGAACTGTCGATGACATACCTCGCTCAGGCCGCCCAAGGGCTACTACTGCAGTGGATGACCGCTACCTACGGATTAGGGCTCGGAGGGACCCTGGCAGAAACGCCACCATGTTGAATAATGCTTTTCATGCAGCCACAAGACGTTGTGTTACGACTCAAACTGTGCGCAATAGGATGCACGATGCACAACTTCACTCCCAACATCCATGGTGAGGTCAATCTTCGCAACCACAACAGCATGCAGCGTGGTACAGATGGGCCTAACAACATGCCAAAAGGACCACTCAGGACTGACATCACATTCTCTTTACTGATGTGTGTCGAATATGCCTTCAGCCAGACAATCATCGGAGACGTGTTTGGAGGCAACCCAGTCAGGCTTAATGCCTTAGACACACTGTTCAACGGGTGCAACAAGGTGGAGGTTCCTTTCTGTTTTGGGGTGGCATTACGTGGAGCCGACATACATCACTGGTGGTCATGGAAGGTGCCACAATGGATGTACGGTACGTGAATGCCATCCATTGCCGAATAAAATTTTAATTCAAGAAAGACGTTTCATTTGGAACCCATTTGAAATAGCGACAATGAATCACAGATGTTTTGATTTATAATTCCTCGCATGCATTTTGCAGTCAGTATAAGGTAAGTTAGTGCTTTCGTGAACTTCGAGACTTCTTGCTGATTATGAATATTTTTTGAGTGATTACTGTGTTTGAGGTTAATTTGTGAATACGTCCTAAGATTTACAAAGTGAGCTCTTACATGCTCGTGTCACGTGTCGTTTCTATACGGGAGAACACAAATACGCTTAGATTTGCCAGGAAATTACAAGGTGTGATTATAATGTTGCATTCTGTTAAATCTATGTTCAAGCTCCTGTTATATTTTTTGTTGATCTATGAAAACACTTCCTACGTCTGAATATATCAATCAGCTTGAAGTCAGGAACGCAATATTAATTCTTGGGCCAAAATTTAATGTAAGAAGCAAAATATACACTGGAAAAATGTACACAACACACTTTGTGTCAATACAAAATGTAATGTATTTTTTTAAGCTAGCCTAAAGTTCCCTGTAAAAGTGTTCAAAAATAAGTTTAATAAATTTCATTCCATTTATATTTATTTATTTATTTATTTTTCTTTTTGCAGGTACTGGCGAACATACAGAGATCAATGCCACAGCTCCTAAACACAGCAGTTCATTTTCCATAGTGGTACTTAAAGACACAATTAAGTTGGAAATAATGGTTGAAACTGCTTGTTAAGTTGCTCGCGTGTGGGAATATCGCTGGAGTGTGTTTGTGATCACATTAAATTATTTCTAGAAAGCTCAAGAATTTTACAAATAATAAAACAACGGGATTAGGTACTTATACATACAATGTTCACAATCTTTATGTCAATAATACAACTTCATTTGATTTCATTGTTCTCTGTTTGACAAGATACCTGGGACATTAGAGGCAAACGAATCCGAAAGGTAGTGAAGTTGTGACGTTGTCCTTTCCTGTTTTCGCCTCGCCTTCGTCCCTGTGCTTCAGGCGAGGCGAATCGCACTCTATTTCGTTACGCAAAATAATCTTACTGTTAACTGCATCACGCTCGCTAAAGGAAACGTGAATTACGTTTTTATCGACGGTTCGAGAAATACACTACTTAAAAATTCGCTTTAGAAAGCTGGAGAAGGAGATTCCATCATAACTGCCATGACACTGATTTTAGCGCTAGCTATAGATAAGAGTATTCTTAATCCAAAGCCTTCTTCGACTAATTATTACCTCTACAACCTAATACATGGCTGCCACCGAAATATAACGCCATGCTTAAGTTAATACGCAATCATTCACCCTCGAAAATCAGGGCTGCAAAGTAAAATCTACCGTCTGTTCCCCATATCCCGTAGGATGTGTGCCCGTGCTTTAGATTAGGCAAGAAGTTCTTGTTAGGTCGTCTAAATCTTTAGTCGGGAGGACATTCATTTTATATTAAATGCTTCAGCCAACAAGTGCTGTGCTAACACATTGACTGGTTTCCGCCCCAGTGTAAGCATTCCCATTCTCCTCTGCTGATAATACTTTTCTCCCTGTTACTAACACTTTCCTCCTTGGTTTCGCTTGCTGACATGACCACTCGCTACTATTATTTTCATTCTAACGTTTCTAAAGTTTATACGCCAAGGTAAGCTCTTGTGATTGGTGAAATTCTCCTGAATCCAACAAAGCCTGGTTTAACCTCAGATTACTAAACCCTCGAAAAAATTTGCGGTTGCAGTTGGTATCTCTTCGCGGTTCCCGCCAGCTGGGCACATGAACGACACTTGCTCGTGAGTACCACCATGGCAAACATTGTTTGCTGACACTGGTTTAGTAGCAACGTAACGCCCCACCCCCCTGCCCCCCCCTGCATCACGCTCGCTAAAGGAAACGTGAATTACGTTTTTATCGACGGTTCGAGAAATACACTACTTAAAAATTCGCTTTAGAAAGCTGGAGAAGGAGATTCCATCATAACTGCCATGACACTGATTTTAGCGCTAGCTATAGATAAGAGTATTCTTAATCCAAAGCCTTCTTCGACTAATTATTACCTCTACAACCTAATACATGGCTGCCACCGAAATATAACGCCATGCTTAAGTTAATACGCAATCATTCACCCTCGAAAATCAGGGCTGCAAAGTAAAATCTACCGTCTGTTCCCCATATCCCGTACTCTATAGCAGTCGTCCTCAGAATGGGGGGAGCCGAGAGTAATAGGGGGCTGCCAGCTTTCCGTGAAATATTTGTATTTCATATAATATAAGAAAACAACGCGGTGAACAAATACTGCTAGTATCAGATTCTTATATCCATACACTAAGTTAGGAAGCTGGCACATTGTTAACTTTTTGTCTTATTTCACAAGAACTGAGCAGCAGATCGTGTCAGCAGGAATAGTGACAAAAATCACGAGCCATATTTCATCATCCAGACTCTGCTACAAATCACCTACTGGGTTATCCACTTACCAAACATTTTACAACTACTAATAACAATAAGCTGCTTTACACTGTGACCGCCACATCTTTGCAACACTGACTTTTAAGAATTGGTTATTAATCACAGCAATTTGTCCATACGATTTTAGCCAGGCTTCGGGGGTCACCTCAAAAGTTGTGAATTAGCTAGAAGTTGAATTTTAGTGTGTGTTCAGTAGAAGTAGTTAACCGGATTTAAAACAAAGTGATACAAGTTCCGTCGTTCCCATAGATAAGCGTCTGATTCGCAATGGTAACAAGATCTCTCGTGGTAGTGATTCGCCGAATGTGTCTTCTCCTTCTAAACTATGCAGCACCTCCATCTGCTCTTATCACCAATGTTAGTTGTAAAAGGAAAAACAAAATGTGTAAATATCAAAGTGATTATCTGACATTAGGCTTTACCAGCATCCTTTTGAATATGGAAGAACGATGACAGTAAGTTCTTTGTTTGGAGATTGTACGTAAACTCAGCGAATTTTTTAAGCGTCATGAGCAGCAACTAAAAGGAAATGACACATTCGTCAGAAAATCACCATACATTATTAGTGAGAAGTTATGTCCTCCCGCAGCCGTCAAAATGTGCAAAATCATTCAAGGATAAAGATTTGGCCATGAAAAATAAATTGCTACCACATCTTCAGCTCTACAGCTTTATGACAGTACCGACACCGGAAATTTTTCCAGCTTCTTGTTCTTGTACGCTACTGTTATGACAATGAAATGCACGAGGGATTTCTAGTTTGTAAATTTCTGGAAGAGAGGACTGCAGGTGAAGATATTTTCTTTCTTGAGAACTCCTTTTTTGTTGACAACCATCTGTTACGAACAAATTGTACCGATGGGGTGGCAGCATTCACTGGAACTAAAAAGGGATTCAGCACAAATGTGTGTACTGTTTCTCCTCTAAAATTCACATATTGCATGATGAACAAGATGGCGTTGACTTCTAAAGTGCTACAACTGGAAGTCACTAAAGTGCTGAATGGTGGAGTCAGTGCTGCAAATTTGGTGAAAGCATCGACTTTATACATAAGAACTTTGCAACAACTGCTCGAAAGTAATGTGCTCCTAAAATAGCGAAAAACCTTTCTAATTTATTTTATGGTCGCTACGTGTAGTCATTGGAGCAAGGACGTACATGACATAATATACTTCTAAAGAGTCATCCATAAAGTACGTTATAATGCTCCTAGTTTACCTACAGATGTGACTTGTTCCTGTGTCAAAGTCACAACTGTCACTAATGTATCCAATGTATAATGCTCCTATTTCACATATTTGAAAGTGCCCTAAGGCCGAAATTGTACAATCGTACATGAAATAAAGAGAATGACAGCAGAAGGAATCACAAAATCATCAAAAAAGGAACAGGGTTCACGTAATACATTTAGAAAACCTTCGTCAACAATTCGAGAGTAAATTCCCAAAACTTCACCTGAGTAAGACACCATTCACAAAACGTTAGGTGCCGGCCGGAGTGGCCGAGCGGTTCTGGGCGCTACAGTCTGGAACCGCGCGACCGCTACGGTCGCAGGTTCGAATCCTGCCTCGGACATGGATGTGTGTGATGTCCTTAGGTCAGGTAGGTTTAATTAGTTCTAAGTTCTAGGCGACTGATGACCTCAGAAGTTAAGTCGCATAGTGCTCAGAGCCATTTGAAAACGTTAGGAACGATCACAACAGAAATTTGACAATAGTAGAACAGGAGGAATTAATAAACCTCTCAAGCGATAGAACACTTCAAATGAATACAAGGCGAAATCTCTTGAAAACTTTTGGGTGCAAACTCAGAAGGAATATCATTACAAGAAGGGCAGCAGACGTGTTTTTCCCTTCACACCACATACTGGCATTCATCAAGACGAAACATCGGTCTCGACTGTGGCTGGAAGGGCAACTGCGAGTTGCTGTTAGAAAGACCCAAGTAAGACTGTTCTTTTTATGAAGCTGCACACACAGCACACTAAATGTGCAAATGTCAAAAATGTTACGACTTTCGAACCTATGCATTTTTACTCTTATTTCCTTTTCTGGACGATCAGTTTGAATAAAGCAATTTTTAAATTGGTATTTAAATTTTGAATATTGTTATTTGCACGTCGTGATCTTTCAAATATTAAACCTCTGTAAATGAATTAAAAGCGTTACAGATGGAAACAATATTTAACTGACAAATTTGAGAACCAATTCGTAAAAAAAAAAAAAAAAAAGCGAAGTACAGATGTATGTTCAGTTCCAGTAATTGTGCTCACAGCTGTGGTTACTTATAAACTAGCTGTATTTGTCATCTTGCACCACCTTTGGATAACACAAATCTATGATAATTTGAAGAAAAAAAAAAGAATTTACCTCTGACGCACTCAAACGACATCCTCTAATAATAATAATAACAACAATTATTGGCTCTAATAATAACAATAACAATTATTATTATTATTTCTATTTTTCTCAGACCTTAGGTCTGGTTAAAAATGGAAAGTGACGCGGACCTTCATCAAGCGTGACTTCCTTTTAACTGTACGGTATATGTTACATTGTATTTAGGAACTTTCGGGTTATTGAACACGTATCAATAATTACGGATTTCTGTAGTTATTGTTATTATTATTATTATTATTATTATTATTATTATTAGTAGTAGTAGTAGTAGTAATAGTAGTATTAACATTGTCCTTGTTGTAACTTAGTTGCAATAATTAGAAGTAAATAGAAATTTTTTGTCGTTTTTTGCAGCAAGTATGATAAGTGCTGAGGAAGGAAAGCAAGATTGGAGGTGTTAAAATAAATTATGTTTCAGAAGAGAAGCAAGATGGAAAAAGTTTGAGAACCGCTGCTCTAGGTTATCTGAATTCGTCCCATCAGCTAACACTAAGCCAAGGCTGGAACCACCTCGTGTAGTAAACAGTGGAAATGCCTACTGAGGGCCTACTTACAGGGAATTATTGGATGATTTAGTATACGTATAAGTACTCCCAAAACTTAAATAGAACAGCATAATTTATTTCTATGAAAGCCCATGCGCCATAGGTCCAGACGTAGCAAATTATTTACTTCTCAATATATTATACAGTTAAAATAAATTGTAACGTCCCTATCTTCTGATTGTAAGTATTAACCAAATATTGCTATGCGTTGTCAAAAGTCTCCATTATTTGTTTCTTAATTGCGAAGAAAGGGAGCCGGTAAATTTAAAGCTCCCACCGAATGGCAGAGATCCACACTACGCCACTGTATAGAATAATAATACACATACCAGCCTGCTACAAAGGATAATACAGTTGTCGCCAATGAGATTTGTTAATATAGAAAATATTTCAGCATTTGTATACATTTTTCGTCAAAGAAAAGTAAAATGTGATTCTCCTCAAATAAATAAAGTAAAAAGACTTCTTGGTCCATTTCCGAGTAATAGTCCAACCTTTAGGTTTTTTAATCATATGAGAAGTGAACACTTACTGATAAACCCATGTAACCCCCCACATGCACAAAAAACTGACCGACACAGTCATTCGAAAATACACCTCCTTGCACACTGTCACTTTCCCCGCATTTATTTGCGATGTGAAGTGTGTGAATTTATGTTTCATCTACCTACATCACTGGCCACTTTGATTATGATGCTTCATTCTTCTATAAAAACCTAACGTAGAATGCCCTTTTTGTAACCACCTCCTGTCTTTCGCACATAACGCGTTTATTTTGGCACTTTGAAACTAAATCCCACAGACAGGACCATTTTTCTAAGAATTTTCTTGCTAGACTTGAAATTCAGTTCTGTGCGATAAGAATTGTGTAGTTTTCCCAAAGTTTGTATTTCTGTATATTGTTCGTAATAGCGTACAAATTGCTGTCCGATAATACGCGTACACTTATCCATATCGTCACTGGAATACTGATTGTGAGCATGGTTTTTTCCCTTCTTTATCGGAGAAACTAGAATTGTACTCTGCTCGGCTTCCTGTCCCTCCTTCCGTAATTTGCAGAACATCCTCTTACTCAACTAATAGTGTTGGCTGCACATACCGTCGCCTTCTCCGCCGGCACAATAATTCGCTTCTCATTCTCATAGTCGGCAAGCTAAATCACGTAACGGTAAGCCGTCGCGCCTGCCCGTGAGTACATTTCCTGCGCTCACCTTCCATACTTGCATTGCAATGTAGCAGCCTTCACTATTTTAATCGGAGTGAGACTGTACCTTATCACGTGACCAAGTTAGTCCCTGCTATTGCCGCATCATCAGTTCGACTTGCCGTGTAATACATCTACATGACTAATCTTCAAGTTCAAGTGTCTGGCAGAGAAATAATTAAACCAACTTCAGTCTATTTCTCTAGCGTTTCACTTTCGAACAGCGTATGGGAAAAACTAACACTTAACAGTACTTAGTGGAACTGACAGCCTTTAGATTTGTGAAACTTATCGTGTAACCCAAGTTAAACGGATTGCTTTTAATGCTCATGTGATTGGCCACACACTTTTTATTATTTAGAATCAATTACTACTTTTCTTACAACACTCTAAGAGGGCTCCACAGATAGTCTTCTCTATCTTTTATTTAGATAAGTAACAACAAAACACCTTTAGCAGTTCCTTCGGGAGCTCCAGAAGATTTTATTTATTCTCGTTGACATGATTAGGGCTACATGTTGTGGCTGGTGTTAGCGACAGCCAAACTTACCTCCGTAAAACAACCTAACGCTCACTTTCTGCCTGTTGACTCAACGTCTTCTTCGCTTTTCTTATAAAATGTTAGTTGCAAATGTGACGTTAAATTTCTGCTTCATTGTTGAAACCTAGTACAAGAATATAAAAATTTTATCAACTAACAAAACACATTGTGAGTTATTTCACCTTATTAAATAACTTCTCACAGGTTAAATATTTCTTCTCTGTAGTTCAGAGTTTTGTGTGAAGTAAAAAAAAAAAAAAAGTGTCTATTAAAAGCATAAACGTATTCTAAAAGCAACTTTTTCTGACATCACGCACATGAATGTTTAATAACAGAGAGCATTTTGTCGTTTTGAATGAAATGATCCGCACTGACTGTAAAATACCTTTCATTAAAAGTCACGACTGGTTTCACGTCGATTGAAGACGAATCCTCAGGTGTCCTGTACAAATTAATAAGGATTTTTTTTACAAAGAACCATAGCAATGGTCTGAAGAATAAAGGGACACCGAAAAATAGCGTTATATACTTGGAAGTACTCACATAGATACTTTTTAATAAGTCATAGCCGAAAGATAAGTGCCTTACAAGTGAAGACTCTCGGCTAGAACAGGAAATTATATTAATATATTTATACACAGAATCAATCGTTTATCTCAGCAAGGAGTTGACATGTTTGGTATACATCTGTTCAAATGGGTCCGCAGCTCGTGTTCGTGCGGTAGCGTTCTCGCTTCCCACGCCCGGGTTCCCGGGTTCAATTGTCGGCGGGGTCAGGGATTTTCTCTGCCTCGTGATGACTGGGTGATGTGTGCTGTCCTTAGGTTAGTTAGGTTTAAGTAGTTCTAAGTTCTAGGGGACTGATGACCATAGATGTTAAGTCCCATAGTGCTCAGAGCCATTTGTTCAAATGGTTCAAATGGCTCTGAGCACTGTGGGATTCAACTGCTGAGGTCATAAGGCCCCAGTAACTTAGAACTACTTAAACCTAACTAACCTAAGGACATCCCACACATCCATGCCCGAAGCAGGATTCGAACCTGCGACCGTAGCGGTAGCGCGGTTCCAGACTGTAGCGCCTAGAACCGCTCGACTACTGCAGTCGGCTCTATACGTCTGTCAGTATCGTCAGATATATAGAGCAAAAATGGACGAAACCATTAACACCTGCATCAGTTTAAGTATTGTGGCATCCAAGTTAAGATGGTGTTATCAACGGAAAACTGTAGGACAAGATGATGGCATTTTCGAAACGCCTTTGGTGAATCTGATTATTGAGAAACATGAATAGTCACTTGACTGCGCAGTGAAGTTCCATTTGGTAGGACTGTGGATGAAGTAAACGACTTTATAGGCGGTAACTCGATTAATAGTGTTCAAAATTTTAGTGTTGCTGGTAGTGGCGGAAAGAGTACTCCTCAAAGAGAACTTAACATTTCTGGTGACTTCGAACCTTCACCAGAATAGGAATCAAATACTGTTGGTATTTTAACAATATTTTAGGGAGAACGTATTTATGATGATTATCATACATCTCCACGTAAAGTTGCGACCTACAGTTAGTGAAGATCCATCCAGCTATAAAAAGCACATAGAACAACAAAATGATATTTGATTATGTGGTGAAAAAAAGACGTAATGTGCATCTGTTTCGGGGAAACAAGGCAATCAAAAAACTGGAGATAAAACAACACATTCTGTTCCAGTTTTACATGGCAAGAACTAAAGAAAAATGTATCCATTACTGGCACCTGAAATTTTGGGCAATGCAAAAAGCAAGAGAAATTAGGCATACAAAGTATAAAGTTCTGCGGATTTTAGAACAAGTCTCACGAAAGAACACTGCATGTGCCGTAGACACATTACTGCTTTCATGACAGAGATGTACAGAAAGACCAAGAAAATCGCCAGAGGTATTCGCCAGTCGCAGAAGTAAACCAGAGAACTCCAAGTTTCGAGATAAAGTTTGGAAGACTAATCAAAATGGATTTAATATGAACTAACTTCTGGTGCGACACTATCTAAAATAGGGGGAAAATCAACAGTTGTCTTCGTCCAGTCTGCACACAATACAACTCAGTTATACAATAGATGCTGGGCTGCCAATGAGTGCGCACCTGACAGAAAAACTGTCTTCAGTAAAAAGACTATTAAAGGCAATAGTCCATCAAACACATTTCGGGGCTAGCGCAAGCGGGAAGATATCAAAAGAACATTAAAATTTTTTTCGCGAATATTGATAATGACAATATCGCGAGTAACAAGACGTGTTTACTAACGTGGATCCTCTGAGTGCTCACAAGGCTACAACAACAGTAAATAAGTCATTTGCGGGTAAGGACAATGAATGCATTATCATTCCGCCAAAAACAAAAAATACGTACAGCTTTTGGACGTATGTTTCTTCCGTCAATATAAAATATATGCAAGGAGGATAACAGAAAATGTAAGGACACTCTGCAGTGACCTCGACAATATATTAAGAAACAGGATTTTCACAATGGAACTACAGTCTGCCATTCATAAACAACTGTTTGCTTAAGCCTATGCTTATATTCCTGGCAAGCGGCTGGGTACAATACTTCCCCACATGTTGCTGAATTCAAGAACGTGATTCAAGTGGCGTTTGATTTTGCAGCTCAGGAATGTGATTCTGAGGATTGTACGGATATTGCTTGCTCCAAATATGTCTGTTTTGATTCTGCATATGGTTTCATGTATTTTGTCGAAGAACCTCATGTACATTTTTAAAGTCCAATAGTGTGGTAAATAAGAATAACACAATCGAATGCTTTCACTATCCTAATGTACAATTGGAACACTGAATTCCTGTTCGAGCCGAGAGACTTACCTTGTTGTAGCCACTCCTATCATTCATCTCAAGTTGTAAACAAATAGCGGGATAAAAGCAATAGTCCGCAGTTAAAATGAAGCAGAAGCTATAAAAATAAAACACGGATAAAAACCAGACGGGCCAAAGAAAGCTGTAGGCTAGTAGTGCATCTAAACAATTTCAGTGAATAAATCCAATAAAAGAGAAGAGCCTTAGCGAGCCACGGGGATGGTGGCTCGATTCCCGGCGGGGTCAGGGATTTTCTCTGCCTCGTGATGGCTGGGTGTTGTGTGCTGTCCTTAGGTTAGTTAGGTTTAAGTAGTTCTAAGTTCTAGGGGACTGATGACCATAGATGTTAAGACCCATAGTGCTCAGAGCCATTTGGGATGGTGGCTGAGCGGCAGCAGGCAAGGCAGTACTGACCGCTCTGCAATGCGAAATATGGTTACAGGTGACGTCAGAGGCGACGGAAACAAAACAATCGATATAAGAGGCGTGAAGGGTGGGAGGCGGTTGTACATGTCCTAAACTACTTAGAAATATGTCAAACATTATAGAAAAAACTGAGTCCAGTTTATAAAAATACTGAAAGTGGACAATTGAAATGTAAAATATTATTAAAGCCTAGGTGATAATACAAATTCCCTCTGTCACAAATACAGTTTATGAAAATATTGGAAGTACGTGGTTAAAATGTAAAATATTAATAAAACTCTACTGGTAACAAATTCCCTCTTTCACAAATACAATACCGTAGTAGTGGACAAACATGAAAGGCTAATATGGGAGGCTCTATATATAACCCAAATTTGCTGAAACACCCTTATGTCGCAGATCTGTTTGCGCATTCAAAGCAGAATCAGAGAATTTTGTTAGTAAAAAATGGTTCAAATGGCTCTGCGCACTATAGCGCTTAACATCTGAGGACATCAGTCCCCTAGAACTTAGAACTACTCAAACCGAACTAACCTAACGACATCACACACATCCACGCCCGAGGCAGGATTCGAACCTGCGACCGTAGCGGTCGCGCGGTTCCAGACTGAAGCGCTTAGAACCGCTCGGTCACACCCGCCGGCTTTTGTTAGTAAAATTAACAAAAATATATTACAGAAGTTGAATGCAAAGCGCATTACTGCTCATGTCCCCCTGACATCCGGATCTTTGACCCTCCTCACCCTAGCAAGTAGCAGGTTATTTGCTGATAATAAATTCCATGTGATACCATTCCACGGTAATATTTCCAGAAGAATCGGCAAATATTAGACTGCTAAAGATATAATTCCGGCTTTTTACATCCCAGATAATAATGATCAAAAATTTAGGCACAGAGAGAGTGCAAGAAGACTTAAGTCATTTGGGATACAAAGTATCACTTGTGATGACCATAATGCTACATATGTAGATCAAATGGTAAGGAGCTTCGGAACCCACTTTAGAGAGTACATCAACGATTCCAGCGCAAAATCTGCACCAAGCGCGAATTTGCACGAAACTGGTCGCCTTATTACCGACATTTGACAGAATGGGCACGTACTACGCTTCGAAAGCAAATGTAATACCCTTAATGTTTTAGAAGAAGTCGAGATATACCATCCTCTAAAAATGGGCGCAATCATGATCAATCGAGGCCACACTATGAAATGTTGCGCAACATTGTGTAAGAACTGTCTCTTGTCTTTTCTCCCATTTCAAATGGGTTTCAAAAGGTCTGTGATTTTGTTACAAAGCGTGTCTTAGTTTTTTATATACAAAATCGCTCGATTGTCTGTAGAAATTGTCTAGATACAAAACTCGACCGACTTTCTGTACCAGTGTGTACAAGACCTTGCAGACCACGCCGCACAACAGGTACATTATTAATTATATTGGATTCCATATGATCCCATTGTGCGCAACGATTGTTGAATATAGACAATGCAGAAAAGAACAGCAATATGTGGCGAAATTTGTCGTTTTATTACAGCAGATCTAGATTTCATCTATTACATAGTCATATTTAGTGCTAAAAATTACAAAATAGGAGAATCAAGAATAAGTATAAGATGGTTAACAACACATCGCAAGTGCAAACATAAACACCATACAGTTACATACGATGTAACCCCAGGCGACATTAGTCCAACGTGTCACATACTGTATGAAACACATACACATACTGTACATACACATACACATACTGTACATACACATACTGTATGAAACAATATTGATAGATGTAGAGCATACAGGAGTCTAATATGAACTGAACCCGTTGCTTACATGGTTCAACAGGACACAAAATGTAACGTCATGGACGTGTGGGCACCGGTGAATAGTTCAGTAATGGTGAACCTATATAATTTTTAAGGTTTTAGAAAAAATTACTGACCAATAAAACCATAGAAAACAAATCATATGTGAGGAGCCATACGTACACCCAGCTCAAAAACAGTAAGCACAGTGTAGTATGTAACGTATTTTTGAATAAGAAACTAATGGAAGAAACTGCTTTTACAATTCCATACAACAACGAAAAGTACTATGTTAAAATTATGTAACAAAATACTTAAAATATAAAGTCATGAAAGTAAAACAATACAACATGGTGTGCCTCTCTGGGCATAAACTAAAATCATACAGATCGTATAAATACTGTAGCGCCATCTCTGGGCTTACAGTACAAAAATATGGAATAAATCAACATTACAGTGTCGAACGGTATGAAACTAGCCACCGCAAACCACTGGAATTAAGTGAAGACGTAGTTATATTCAAATGTGCGCCCTCATTGGGCTAACATAAGTTACGAAACCAGCCAAGGAGTAAGATAACCACGCTTAACGTTATGTGGCTCTGAGCACTATGGGACTTAACTTCTGAGGTCATCAGTCCCCTAGCACTTAGAACTACTTAAACCTAACTAACCTAAGAACATCACACACATCCATGCCCGAGGCAGGATCCGAACCTGCGACCGTAGCGGTCGCGCGGTTCCAGACTGAAGCGCCTAGAACCTCTCGGCCACCAAAGCCGGCTAACGTTATGTCCCCAGAAGCAATTAAAAATATGCAGGTCGAATTGTAAGGTAAAAGACCATCCATGATAGGTATGATGTACCGGCTTGACTTAAGGACTACTATATCTCATTACGCAATATATCAAGCGTTAATTGAAATTGTTGCATTCTTGATTTATAGCCCACAACAAGATTTGTCCCATTACTCAATGCATTACCGGCGTATAGGTTATCTCCTCAATACGGCGCAGATCGGTATTATATATTGTATACGCAAGATTTTGGCTTTCAAAGCCGGTACATTATAACTTTTGTGGATGCTCTTTTAATTTACTACACCAATTGCACATTTTTATTTGCTTTTGGAGACTTACATTAGCCCAGTGAAGGCGCGCGTTTGAGTATAACGACGTCCTCATTTAATTGCAGTTGCTTAACTATATTTTATTCCCGATAACTCTGTTACACTCTTTACTCCACATGTTTATCCTATAACCTCAGGGATGGCGCTAGAATGTTTTTAGGATCTGTATGATTTTAGTTTACGCCCAGAGAGTGCACACGTGTTTTATTGTACTATTTTCATTTCTTTATATTTTAGTTACTTTGGTAGATTATTTTAACACTGAACGTTTCGCTGATATACAGAACTGTAAATAGATCTCCTTCTATTAGTTTGTAAAGCAAAAATACATTACATATTACCCTGTACGTATTATTAGTGAGTGGGGTGTACTTATGGCTCCAAATATGTGATCTGTTTTCTATAGTTCAACCATTAGTTGTGGCTTTATTGTTCAGTACATTTTTAAATATATTTTGTAAAAGATCATATAGCTTCACCATTATTTAGCTGTTCATCGGTGCCTCGATAGACGGCACCACACGTCTCTGACGTCATATTTTCTTCCTGTTCAACCATGTAAGCAACGGCTTCAGTTCGCGTTAGACTCCTGCATGACCTGCATCAACCGATTTTGTTTAGTACGTGACACTTTCGACTAATGTCACCTGCTATATGCTATTATGTGTGTGGTGCGTATGTCTACACGAACGAAGCTTTGTTAACTGTCTTATACTTGTTTTGATTCTCCTGTTTTGTAATTTTTAGCACTTAATATGACTATGTAATAGTTGAAATCTAGATTTACTGTAATAAAACGACATATTTCGCCATCTATTGCTGTTCTTTTCTCCATTATCTTGATACATTATTGTCTCTCTGTCTCGAGTCTTATGTCATTTGTTTGTTGCTAGTTTCTCACCGTAGGCATTTTTGCTAAAACACTGCTGATCGTTTCTTCCAATATCTATAATAATCAAGTACTTCAAAGCAATGGAAATTTTACGAATAAACTTTTGTTTGGCTCGTTTGTTTCATATCCAGGTTTTATTTTTATAGATTCTTCCATTCTGTCCCCTTTATTTTAACTACGGACTACCGCATTTAGCGCGCTATTTGTACAACTTGAGGTGAGTGATGGGGAGTGGCTCTGAGGTAGTTACCTCTCCGCTATGACATGTTAAAAAGAAACTCTGTGTACTCTTCAGGTATTGCTGTGGCTCGCCACTCTTTGGCGGGTTCGTGCTTGGTTACCACGGGGTCCCAGCCTTTGCAGCATTTTTCCCTTCCGTGCTGCTTGTCTGTCCTCTTGCTATTCTTTTTCCCCTCCCTTAGGGAGCATATTTGGGGAATTATTGGGAATGTTCTGCATTCTGTCACTGACGTACGAAGAGTCTCACCTTTCTTTTCGTCTCCCTTTTCCTTTCCTTGTTTTCCTTCTCCTCTGGTTCCTCCACTTCGGCGTTTGAGAATCCTCTTTTTTTCTTCTTCCTTCCTGTGCGCTCCTGAAGGTCGGCCCACGCGTCTGACGTGTAACAGGTGACTGGGTAACGCGTAGTACCCAGTCCAGGGTCGACAGGTAGGGTTCGCACGTACCCCCTGGTACAGGCCAGGCCCAGGTTGGGCTGACTGTCTGAGCTGCAACCTTCCCAGATTGCCGATTGGTCCCTCTGTCAGACGTTCAGGAGGTGTGACCTGAGGTGTAAACAATCGCCGGCCGGAGTGGCCGTGCGGTTACAGGCGCTATAGTCTGGAGCCGAACGACTGCTACGGTCGCAGGTTCGACTCCTGCCTTGGGCATGGATGTGTGTGACGTCCTTACGCTAGTTACGTTTAATTAGTTCTAAGTTCTAGGCGACTGATGACCTCAGAAGTTAAGTCGCATAGTGCTCAAAGCCATTTGAACCATTTCTGAACAATCACCTAAGACGGGTGTGCCCCCTTGTGAAGGGAGCCCCCAGTTGGAAGGAGCACGTCATCTGAGACGCTGGAAATCATGGGGGATTTTCTCGTAGTCAACGTCTACATAACGTAACCGTAATGAGGCTATTGATTCAAAGACCCTTCCCGCTGCACCATGATTCCTTGTGGTCTCATGTATTGAAGACGGCCAGTCCATCACCACAGTCAATGCATTTATTATTCAGAAAGGTGTTGATGCAATTGCTGGCCTTGTGAAATCCTGCTGTCGTTAATGGAAGGGCATGTTGCATTTGGAGATGGCCTCTGATTCTCAAGCACAACAGCTGCTTGCTGCCTTGCTTGTCCACGGCTACCATCATGGCATCTGTTCAGCCACGGGCGCCTTTTTCACCACCCAGTTGAAAGTCTGTATGCTGAAGCTGTTGAACTACCACTGTCGTACCGCCGTAACTTTCTCCTCAGCAGGTATGCATGCCGTTTGTCTGCCATGTGTGGCCGACCCTCCTATGCCTCCTTCCTTGATGATTCCTTTCATCGACAGTATGAGGCTCGTCCCTCTTCTATGTTACCTCCTGGAGTCCGCTTTCGCCACTTGCTGCGGCGGCTTCACTTCACACTACCTGCAACTCTCCCAGTGGGTGTGAACCCTTCACCACCTTGGCTTCGTGAAGCGGCCCATGTTAACCTTGGCCTTCATTCGCTTCCTTAGGACAATCTCCAGTCTCGGTCTATCGCCTCCAGTTTCACGAACTTCGCATGGAACTTCGCGATAGTACCTTCGTATACACTGATGGCTCTCGGACTGACTGTGGGGTCGGGTGTGCCTTCGTCATTGGCACCTGTGTTTCGATATCGGCTTCCGGCACACTGCTCAGTATTTACAGATAAGCTCATCGGCTTGTATCAGGTCACGGAGTGCATCTGGCGACCCAGTCTCTCCAACTGTGTCCTCTGCTCAGACACACTCAGTGCCCTTCAAAGTCTATGTACGCTGTACACCGCCCATCCACTAGTGCAGCGGGTCCAGGAAAACTGTCACTTGCTCACTCTTGGTGGAGCCAGTGTCATGTTTCTGTGGGTCTCTGCTCATGTCAGTCTGCCAGGAAACGAGGCTGCTGACGCTGCTGCCTAGGCTGCAGTCCTCGTACCTCAGCTCGCGAGTACCTGTATTCCCTCCGATGATCTCTGCGTTGCCGTCTGTCAGGAGGTGGTGTCCCTTTGGCATCGCCAATGGTCGTCCCTTCACGGGAATAAGTTTCGGCTTATTAAGCCTCTCCCAGCGCCCTGGACGACCACCTCTCGGCAGCGTATTGGGCAGTACCATTTAGCCATCGTCATTTGCTAAGTGGCGCTACCCCATCACTTTTTACACATTGCGCCCAAATTTTAACTGTCCGGCACTTCCTGTTGGAATGCCGTTCTTTTAACCATTTACGTTCCAGTTTGGGTTTGCCGCCTGATTTATCAGCAGTTTTAGCGAATGACGCACGGGCTGTCGACCGCGTATTACTTTCTATCCGCCGAAGCAATATGGCGAAGGCCATTTAATTTTTGGTTTCGGACCTTCATTTCTGTATGGTTCTTTTCAGCTCTTTTTCCACGGGCCTGTCTTTAGCTGTCTCCTATTCTGTCCACTGGGACTGAGGTATAGTCGTTAAACTCCTCTGTGTTCGTATTCTATAGTTTTTACTTGGGCGCGCGTGGCCCCAGTGGTTTTTTGCGCCCTAAAGCGAAACAAACAGACAAACGTATTGCTATGTAATACTACGTTTCGGGATCCCTTTATTCTTCAGACCATTGTTAAGGTTTCTCTGTAAAAAAATATCCTTATTAATTTGTACAGATAATCTTTTATTAAAAAGTATTTTACAGCCAGTGCGGATCATTTCATTCAACATGTGGAAATTTATCTGCAATTGGCCGCAGTTTAAAATAATATGCTATTTTTGTTGTGTCTTTGTACTCTTAGTGGCACTTTTGTTCTGGAAATTAACATTTTTGAATGTCTTCGTCTGCTACCAATGATATTGTTTATGATAAGTACTCACTGTGAAACATTAATACCACTTGCCACTCGTTTTCATAAATGTAACTTATTTTCCTAAAACGTTCATTTAACTAATACACGATTGACGCTTCTTTCAGAGGCGATTTTGTACTGGAGATGAAAACTTAATACACTAAACAGAAAAACACCGCTCTTCAACTCAGAGACACAAATCTACTCAACAACAGGAAAAAATCATCCAGTACTTCTATAGTGATAAATATCTCACTTATTCGCTGTAACACTGCAGTAACGTCTACCCGCCGACGGCTTAGACTCAGTCGTGTTGTTTTTGTTACCGAAGTGTGTAGCTGCGACGCCTCGCATCCGATTGCAGTCGTTTACGAATAATGCCGAAATCAAATCAGCGATTACAAGGTTTTATTAAGAATTAATTACCAGAGTTACTAACTTCGCTTATTGGCTCCAAACTGAATAAATTCTGGGAAAGTGTTTCTGCCAAACTTTCATCTGTATCTGCCACTACGCAAGAAATCTCTTATTCTGAAGTGACAGATTACAGCAATAAAAATATCACGCATCTCTTTTTCTATTAGAATTCATCGAAGTTATAAATACACATAACATAATCTGACAATTCTGCAGTAACCTGAAGAAAGCAACCCTATTACATTCACAGCGGAATATGTAACAAATTGACTACTCTTTATTTTTTTCTTGCTCAGATTTAATGCGATACAAGTTTTTTCATCACAGATTCTATTCTCCGACTTAAAAAAATTACGAAGTCGTTAAAACCTAAATGAAGAGTGCGCAGCTCGCACAGATCTGTTATTAGTGAAATATTTACTACTCTGATAAATAATAGTGATCAGTAACATACAATAATTGAAAGACAAAAATTTGTGTGTGCACAGTTCGGGTCTGCGCCGTGGGTTTTTCGTGTAAACTTCGGAATAAAATCATAACAAATATTCCGTATCATTATGTAATTTAGTTATGTATCTCTTTAATACAGTGGTCACACACAGTAGTACATATAATAGTTACATAATAATTATATCGCAGGTTTGGACTGTCGCTGTCCGCTGTATGTCCGATAGGCTAGCTACGAAATCGCTTCCACATTATTTGCATTTTCTTTTTCGACGCTGCCGTAGCTCACGCATTCGCTCGGCAGTGGATTTTTTAGGCTTTTCTCTGACTTAACTTTCTACAACGCCGCCCGCACTTACTTACTCTTTCATAATTTTGTAATTTTAGATTTAATACTGGTTTTAATTTATGTCCCGACGAATAATTTTATTGTCTCACTTTGGGTCAAGTAGTGTTCCGCAAGCTCTTCACAGTAACAGTCCAATCAACGTCCTAATTATACGTCTTTAACTCTACACCCATTTACTCAAAGCTATTTCATAACAATTGCGCGCATGCGCCTACACTGCCACGACAACGTCACGGAAAAAAATTAAGTAAATAAAAAACTGCGTGACGAACACGTACATTGGGCGTTTACGCATTATTAGTCTCGTAGTTATCAGCGATTTAAATCTTGTGGTATCTCCTCACAAAAGAAAATTCGAACGACGAACGAATAGGTGTTTTCGTGTCAAAGACACGACTAAAATAATTTTAAGAGTTTACATTAGATTGTGGCGATACATTCATTTAAAAGCAAGTATGAAATATCGACAGTCTGAAGCAGCGGGATTTACTGCGAATCGGCGGTAAATTTCCAGACTAGAGTTCCAAGAATCGCAATTGTATTTGGGATGTGCGTCATCACGCCCTTCCCCAGCCTCCCGTTGCCACGGCAACCATCATGGCCGACGCTGTTGCTTAGCAACCGAACTGCGCAGGAACTTATCGATCACCGGAAAATCCACTCTCGTGGCTTCGCGTTTCCCCTCTGACCTGTACGGTCGACACGTGTCCGCCCACCATGTTTTGCGCAGGTGATTTTCCACTCCAGTCATATAAACTTAGAGATTGTTCGCTCTACATTATTTTGCGTCGCAATTTCTTCCGCGACTTTTAAATTACTGTTCACAGCAGTATTTTTCTAATCAGCACCTCATTGTACACAATTTAAAATCACACAGCTGTTTCAGAGGAATTAAGTTCTGAATCACAAAATAAAATTAAGAGATATTCTAAGTATGTGAAGACATAAAAAATAAAACTAATATACTGAGTAAAACAAATATAATTAACAATTTGCTACTGAACATAGGTTCCAAATAACTGTTTTTGTAGCGCGATAATTGCAGAATATTGTTGCTGATGCACGACGTTTTCTTTCTGCCTCGTTTCTCTCTCCTTTCTTATTTTTATCCTAGTCTTGTGTTATAAGAATAGCGTGTACAAGGAATTGTGGAGATTCTCTCACTTCCCCGTAGGCAAACATGACAGGCTATACCGCCAAGTACCTCTTTTGCGCTGCTGATGAAAAAATTATTCCATTAAAGTATATTACGTAATGGAATTTGAATATGAAAATTCAATTACCACATCATCTAACAATATAATAATACCGTAAACCTCATTTTATATTTACGTGGGCGTGCTGAGAGGTTATACCTCCGAATTTTGTAATGTGAAAATTCTTAAAGCCATTTAAATAAAACAGACTTTGACACAAAACTTTTCTGAGTATGCTAACGCGTCATAAAGTAAAAACTGTACTGGAAAAACCAAGGATTCGGTCACTGATATAGTGGACCCCTCCTGAGTATACTGGTGTGTTTTATGTGTGCAGAGAGACATATTTTTTCATTACTGCTCATTTATTTACTTATTTATTTATTGTTCCGTGGGACCACATTAAGGAGAAGTCTCCATGGTCATGGAACGAGTCAATACATGAAATTATAACACGATTGTAGAAACAGATAAAATGAAATATAAGAAGCATATTCAGGTGACACGTCGTTAGTTTAAATAAAGAAAATCAAGAATGTAACACTGGGATTTGCTTAATATTTTAGCTCTTCCAGGAGCTCCTCGACAGAATAGAAGGAGTGAGCCATGAGGAAACTCTTCAGTTTAGACTTAAAAGCGTTTGGGCTACTGCTAAGATTTTTGAGTTCTTGTGGTAGCTTATTGAAAATGGATGCAGCAGAATACTGCGCTCCTTTCTGCACAAGAGTCAAGGAAGTGCATTCCACATGCAGATTTGATTTCTGCCTAGTATTAACTGAGTGAAAGCTGCTAACTCTTGGGAATAAGCTAATATTGCTAACAGCAAACGACATTAAAGAAAATATATACTGTGAGGGCAATGTCAGAATTCCCAGACTATTGAATAGGGGTCGACAAGAGGTTCTCGAACTTACACCACACATAGCTCGAACAGCCCGTTTTTGAGCCAAAAATACCCTTTTTGAATCAGAAGAATTACCCCAAAAAATAATACCATGTGACATAAGCGTATGAAAATATGCGAAGTAGACTACTTTTCGTGTTGAAATGTCACTTACTTCAGATACTGTTCTAATGGTAAATAAAGCGGCATTTAGTTTCTGAACGAGATCCTGAACATGGGCTTTCCACAACAGCTTAGTATCTATCCGTACGCCTAGGAACTTGAACTGTTCCGTCTCGCTTATAACATGCCCATTCTGTCTGATTAAAATATCAGTTCTTGTTGAATTGTGAGTTAGAAACTGTAAAAACTGAGTCTTACTGTGATTTAGCATCAAATTATTTTCCACAAGCCACGAACTTATTTCATGAACTACATTATTTGATAATGTTTCAATATTACACACAAGATCCTTCACTACCAAGCTGGTGTCATCAGCAAACAGAAATATTTTTGAGTCACCTGTAATACTAGAAGGCATATCATTTATATAAATGAGAAACAGCAGTGGCCCCAGCACCGATCCTTGGGGAACGCCCCATTTAACAGTGCCCCATTGGGACTGAACATCATTACCACTCTCAATATTGCGGAGAATTACCTTCTGCTTTCTGTTCTTAAAGTAAGAGGCGAACCAATTGTAAGCTACTCCCCTTACTCCATAATGTTCCAACTTCTGCAGTAATATTTTGTGGTCAACACAGTCAAAAGCCTTCGTTAAATCAAAGAAAACACCTAACTTTCGCAACCTTTTATTTAATCCGTCCAAAACCTCACAGAGAAAAGAGACTATAGCATTTTCAGTTGTTAAGCCATTTCTAAAACCAAACTGTACATTTGACAGCAAATTATGTGAATTTAAATGCTGCAGTAACCTTGTATATACAACCCTCTCGATAACTTTAGCAAACACCGATGGCGTAGAAATAGGTCTATAATTATCAACATTATCCCTGTCTCCCTTTTTATAAAGTGGCTTCACTACCGAGTACTTAAATCGGTCAGGAAACCGACCACTCCTAAAGGAAAAGTTACAGATATGGCAAAGTACTGGGCTAACATACATGGAACAATACTTCAGTATTCTGCTAGATACCCCGTCATATCCATGAGAGATCTTGGTCTTTAGTGATTTAATTATTAACTCAATCTCCCTCTTGTCAATATCATGGAGGAACATTTCAGGTAACAGTCTCGGAACACTTTTTTCTACGAGCGCTATATGATTCCCTGTTGGGACTAGGTTTCTATTTAGTTCACCTGCTATATTCAGAAAGTGATTATTAAATACTGTACATATATGCGACTTATCAGTAACACGGACATTCCCACTACGCACTGATTCTATATCCTCGACCTGTCTCTGCAGACCAGCCACTTCCTTTACGACTGACCACATGGTTTTAATTTTATCCTGAGACTTAGCTATTCTATCTGCGTACCACATACTTTTTGCCTTCATAATAACTTTTTTAAGCACCTTACAATACTGTTTGTAATGGGCTACTGCAATTAGATTGTGACTGTTTCTAACGTTTTGATATAATTACCACTTTGTTCTACAAGATATTCTTATACCTTTAGTCAGCCACCCAGGCTGCCTGTTTGTGCTAGTACCCTGTTTTGAACGTTCTAACGGAAAACAACTTTCAAAGAGCACGAGAAGAGTCTCGAGGAAAGCATTATATTTATCGTCTACTGTATCAGCACTATAAACATCTTGCCACTCTTGTTCCTTGATAAGGTTTACAAAAGTCCCTACAGCAACTGGATCAGCTTTCCTAAAACGTTGGTAACTATAGTTAACCTGTGTTGCAGCACAAAAATCTTTTAGACTTAAAATTTGTGCATCATGATCTGAAAGGGCATTCATCATTTTGCTCACAGAATGCCCTTCTAGTAATGACGAATGAACAAAAATATTGTCTATGGTTGTTCTACTGTTCCCTTGCACTCTCGTTGGAAAGAATACGGTTTGCATAAGATTATATGAATTAAGGAGGTCTACCAGCATCCTTTTCCTTGCACTATCACTTATACAATTTATATTGAAGTCACCACATATAACTAACTTTTTGTATTTCCTATAAAGTGAACCAAGAACCTGACGTTACGTCACAGTATTTAAATATCTTTGTTATGATTGATTTCTTGAAGCGCAATGAGCGGGAACTTGCTTGTAATAGGTGGAGATATGCTGTTGCCTGTTGCTTCTTGCGCTGTGTGCCATGATTGGTGATCATCGCCGAAAGAGGTGTGGGCTGCTGTTTTCCTCCTGCTGGACACAGGCAGTGCGGGGGCGGACACTCCCCAGTAGCGCTGGCGCTCGCGTCAAGTGTTGTTGGTGCGACCTGTTGAACTCTGACGGCTGGCAGCCAGGATGGGGCAAGCCTGGATGCATCCTCTCTGTTCATGTTGTTAGGGTGTTTTAGTATTTCGATGGCTTCTGTGATCTTGCGTTTTATCAAACCTGTCTGCTTGACAGGTAAGAAGGTTCCGTTAAATTTTACTTTCTTGTCACAGTCTTGCCGGTGTTCGGCCACTGCAGATACCATGTTGCCCTAGACCAGGGGTGGGCAATAGTTTTGACTCGGAGGCCACTTTGAGGGTTGCACCTTTTAAAATGATTGCATGGGTAAACTTTGCATTTCAGAAAAGGTCACAAATTGTTATAAATATTCTGTCTCAGCGGGCCGCTATTTGCCCACACCTGCCCTAGACGAATGTAGCGATCATGTTCGCGTTTTTTGTTTTTATAATATTTTATTTGTTTCGAGACGTGCGCATTCAGCCATTCAATAGTTGAGTGACAGTTAAGATGATACAACGTAAGAACAACCCAACATTCACTGCCCGAGTGGAGAAATTCTCCATCTCGGCCAGGAATCGAACCCGGTCTCCTTTACTTGGCAATCAAACAAGCTGACCGCGCAGCTACTGATGAGGATCGGATACACTATTGACCTGCCGATTTCACGGGTGTATACGTCTCCAAAAACCATCAAGGGAAATGTATATGCCAAGTGCAATGTTAGTGGAAATTCCTCGGCATTTTCCTTTAGCGATTTAAGGAAATCATCTACGAAGGTGTGCAGGAAGGTAATGAGCCCTACTTTTTAATGTGAAAACTCTTAAAGCTTCTGAAATAAAACAATCTTTATTAACATTCTACGCCTTCACTCTTTACGTCTACATATTTACTTCTTAACATTTTCCCCCTCGCGGCGAACACATTTGTGCCAACGAGAAACCAGCTTGTTGATACCTTGGAATGCACTGCTTCATCACTATCAAAATGAAGTCCGCGAAGTGTTCTTTGAGTTTTCGACACAGACAATAATCGAATGGAGGGAAAGACGGGCTCTGTGGAGGATGATCGATGACAGTGAACCCAAGGCGTCGTACTGTTTCAGATGTCGCAGTGTTCGTGTGTGGTCCGGCATTGTCATAGTGAAGGAGAGGGTGGTCCATGTGTGGACGAACGTTTTCTGTGGTTAGAAATTCGATTGAAGCGCGCTGTTTCTCAGGCATCGACATAGTTACGTTCTAATTTTCCGCGTTACACGCTGCAGTTTGGAGGCCTCAAACGGCAGAGTGGTATGAACTCGCATCAGCGAAGCAGGAAAGTCGCCCGACTAAATAGCATGACATGTGCAATGGTATCCAAAAGTAAAGCAACAAACCTATTTCCCCATTCTCTGTCTAATTCACGATATAATCAATCATACTAACTGTCAACAGATGTCCGTACGACCGTGTTCTGTACGGGAGGTGGCACTCCGGTCAACGGACAACCACGCCAACGATGGACATCAGGGCACCTATTAAACGGGGTAGTCCCTCATCCACAATTGCAGTGTACACAGCCACAGACGGTGTAGTATGGCACAGAGAAGACACCTACCAGACCCCCTGCGGTGGAGGGCCACAGGAAGAATGGAAGCAGAACAGCTCCAAACTGATGTGCTCCGACGGCTTAATGTGAATCGATCTGTTGTTTCTTGGATGTGGCGACAGTGTACCAAAACCTAAACTGTATCCCGAAAACCAGGGTGGGGCAGACCATTTGCGACATCAGAAAGTGAGGACCGTTGTTTGGATGTAAGGGCACGACGGTTTTGCCTTAGCACTGCATGGCAACTGGCATCTGACCCCGCAGCATCCACTGGACGTGTTGTATCGAGGCAAACGGTGTACAGAAGGCTTCGGCAGAGTGGCCTTTATTGTCGGAGGCCTACTGTACGTGTACCTCTGACGTGTCTTTGCAGAATGGAACGTCTAGAGTGGAATCGTCAATATGTCACCTGGAAAATCGAATACTGAGCCAATGTTCCTTTTACAGATGAGTCCCAATTTGGTCTGGAGAGCGATTCTCGACAGATTCGCATCTGGAGGTAACGTGGAACTCGATTTCGGGACCCAAACACTGTGGAAAGAGACCGATATCGAGGAGGATCCCTAATAGTTTTGGCAGGCATTATGTTAAACACACGAACACCACTTCACGAAATTGTACGGGTGGATCGGCAATGTTTAATTGCTGTTAGGCATCGTGACGAGATCTTGGGAACTCATGTGTGGTTGTTCCAAGATGCTGTGGGCCCAGATTTTGTACTGATATACGATAATGGTCTCCCTCATGGAGCACGGGTGGTTGATGTTTTCTTGGAAATGGAAGATACTGCACCCATGGCGTGGCCTGCTCGCTCTCCCGATTTTAATCCCATAGAACATGCCTGGGATGCACGGGTAGACTGTTGCATCACGTAAGCTTCCATCAACCACTCTCCTAGACTTCCGAGCAGCTCTGCAGGATGAACGGGCGTTATTGTGTCAACATGAGATTGATGACATCATTCACAGCATGCCCCGTCGTTGCCATGCCTGTATTGCTGCCAGAGGTGGTCACACCCCATGCTGAGCATGTTAACCAGTTGTAAAAAAAAAGGGTCTGAGCACTATGCGACTTAACTTCTGAGGTCATCAGTCACCTAGAACTTAGAAGTAATTAAACCTAACTAACCTAAGGACATCACACACATCCATGCCCGAGGCAGGATTCGAACCTGCGATCGTAGCGGTCGCTCGGGTTCCAGACTGTAGCGCCCAGAACCGCACGGCCACTCTGGTCGGCGAACCAGTTGTCAGAATGGGTGTGCAAATCAGTTAAGTTGGAAAACACGAAGAACATTTTTGTCTATCGTTATGCATGTTACAGTTTATTACGTTTCTGTATTCATTACATTGTTTCTACTTTCCTATCACCTGTGTATCTGTTTAGTGACAAAATAAGCGCAACCTTGCAAAATTTCCGTTTGTTGCTTCAATTTTGGACACCACTATACTGTTTCGACCGATACTAAGGCCAGAACAAAAAACTCGTAGTTGGTACTTTCCAGCACGCTGTCGTATTTCAATTTTTTACCACCATTTAATTTTGCTGACCTTGTGTTTTTCTGTTTGTACTAAGCCGCAATGAGTTACTTTTGCTGCCACTGAATTACTACATAATTTGACTGAACATAATTTTGTTTAAAGGTTCACATTGTTTTAGTTTATACCAAGTGCTAATATGCTTATTTGTTAATAAATGGCTCTGAGCACTATGGGACTTAACATCTGAAATCATCAGTCCCCTATAACTTAGAACTACTTAAACCTAACTAACCTAAGGACATCACACACATCCATGCCCGAGGCAGGATTCGAACCTGCGACCGTAGTAGTCGTGCGGTTCCAGACTCAAGCGCCTAGAACCGTTCGGCCACACCGGCCGGCTACTTGTTAATAAACGGAGTAATATTTGGTTGGAAACTACCTTACACACTGAGAACACACTTTAAGGAAAGGATAAGCGGTACCTATCATAGCTCATAGACGTCGGAGCGTACTGTCTCGGATTTAAACGGGATCCTTCAGTCCGTAATCGACCCACCGGCATTGGACAGCCTCTAAAATCCAAGAGTCTTGGCATCTCTAGTGCACAGCCTCTACGTAATTTAAATTGTGCGACATTATCGTGCTTGCAACTTATGATTGTTAATGTATTAATACATATTGTGATACCTAGGATTTGTGATAAAACAAAGATCTTAACTGTAGTACTTGTATTCAGGAGATGGTGTAAGTTTCATTCGGTTGTAATTCTACTGTCTTTGTGGCGAATGTCCTCAGAAGTCTTTATGTAGCATACCACGAACCCGTAAGAAAGCGTTGCATAAAGTCTGCAGTAGTCTGCACAGTCAGATCCTAGCGAAAGATTTATCGGAATAGTGTAGGAAAATATCATCGTGCGTAAATGCAATGAATGGATCCAACCTCCAATACAATCTCCCGTGGTTCAGTCTGTTATTTAAGGGATAGAATTTTCAAAGAATCATTATTATTGTCTTAAAAGATGCTTTGAACCTTTTAAAATACACTCCTGGAAATTGAAATAAGAACACCGTGAATTCATTGTCCCAGGAAGGGGAAACTTTATTTACACATTCCTGGGGTCAGATACATCACATGATCACACTGACAGAACCACAGGCACATAGACACAGGCAACAGAGCATGCACAATGTCGGCACTAGTACAGTGTATATCCACCTTTCGCAGCAATGCAGGCTGCTATTCTCCCATGGAGACGATCGTAGAGATGCTGGATGTAGTCCTGTGGAACGGCTTGCCATGCCATTTCCACCTGGCGCCTCAGTTGGACCAGCGTTCGTGCTGGACGTGCAGACCGCGTGAGACGACGCTTCATCCAGTCCCAAAAATGCTCAATGGGGGACAGATCTGGAGATCTTGCTGGCCAGGGTAGTTGACTTACACCTTCTAGAGCACGTTGGGTGGCAAGGGATACATGCGGACGTGCATTGTCCTGTTGGAACAGCAAGTTCCCTTGCCGGTCTAGGAATGGTAGAACGATGGGTTCGATGACGGTTTGGATGTACCGTGCACTATTGAGTGTCCCCTCGACGATCACCAGTGGTGTACGGCCAGTGTAGGAGATCGCTCCCCACACCATGATGCCGGGTGTTGGCCCTGTGTGCCTCGGTCGTATGCAGTCCTGATTGTGGCGCTCACCTGCACGGCGCCAAACACGCATACGACCATCATTGGCACCAAGGCAGAAGCGACTCTCATCGCTGAAGACGACACGTCTCCATTCGTCCCTCCATTCACGCCTGTCGCGACACCACTGGAGGCGGGCTGCACGATGTTGGGGCGTGAGCGGAAGACGGCCTAACGGTGTGCGGGACCGTAGCCCAACTTCATGGAGACGGTTGCGAATGGTCCTCGCCGATACCCCAGGAGCAACAGTGTCCCTAATTTGCTGGGAAGTGGCGGTGCGGTCCCCTACGGCACTGCGTAGGATCCTACGGTCTTGGCGTGCATCCGTGCGTCGCTGCGGTCCAGTCCCACGTCGACGGGCACGTGCACCTTCCGCTGACCACTGGCGACAACATCGATGTACTGTGGAGACCTCACGCTCCACGTGTTGAGCAATTCGGCGGTACGTCCACCCGGCCTCCCGCATGCCCACTGTACGCCCTCGCTCAAAGTCCGTCAACTGCACATACGGTTCACGTCCACGCTGTCGCGGCATGCTACCAGTGTTAAAGACTGCGATGGAGCTCCGTATGCCACGGCAAACTGGCTGACACTGACGGCGGCGGTGCACAAATGCTGCGCAGCTAGCGCCATTCGACGGCCAACACCGCGGTTCCTGGTGTGTCCACTGTGCCGTGCGTGTGATCATTGCTTGTACAGCCCTCTCGCAGTGTCCGGAGCAAGTATGGTGAGTCTGACACACCGGTGTCAATGTGTTCTTTTTTCCATTTTCAGGAGTGTAGGAGGTAAAAACGCTAATCCCTGAAAAAAATGTTCTATGGAATTCTGAGCTCCTCTTCTAGCGCCTAACGGAAACGGCCTACCTGCACCAACTCGATACCCCTGTGGTATCGGGGTAAAATTGGAAGCATTTCAAAACAATAATACGTTAGCTTGAGTTGAGCAAGCGTCCGTACGTGTACGAAAAAGGCAATTTTTCGCTTCGAATCTTGACTTTTGTGTGCAATATTGACTTTTGATGGTTTATTTGTGAACTTATAGTATATAGTTCTGTTTTTCAAATAAGAATGATTAATAAGAAAGTGTATTTGGGCAGAAAAGGTAAGAAAATATCTTATCCGGCGTCAAAGCATTATGTCATGAAAGCGCCCAAAGAATAGATATGAGGCTGAGATTTTATTGTTGTTCAAAGTGCTCAGACGTTGTTATACCAAGTACGTTCAAAAATGGTTCACATGGCTCTGAGCACTATGGGACTTAACTTCTGAGGTCATCAGTCCCCCAGAACTTAGAACTACTTAAACGTAACTAACCTAAGGACATCACACACATCCATGCTCGAGGCAGGATTCGAACCTGTGACCGTAGCGGTCGCGCGGTTCCAGACTGTAGCGCCTAGAACCGCTCGGCCACCCCAGCCGGCTATACCAATTAGGAAGTTTATACGGCACGCATATGAAATCAACGGTTGAATCGTCCGAGCAATGCACCTGCTTGGAGTGGGCTAAGCGGAATTGTGCGTTCACGGAACTGCCACGACCGATATTTCAATCGTTCTGAGATAAATTTGTGGATATGATTTCAATCGCAACACTACGACAGGTCGGTCCGGGATAGCAGATTAATGGCGAGAGTTTTCTAAAAGCTGAATTTTTTCATTCGTTCATATCTTTAACATTTCAAAACTTCAAAGAGCTTTTTTCGGAATTTGATTTTTCAAAACGGCACGCAGTATAACGCCAACAATTTTCTATCGGTTTATTTGATAACTTAACCATAACTTTGAAATAGTGTTCCACTAAACAATATTTATTGACTAGCGACTGTCCTTTTTTGGTGAAAATTGAAAGACTTCATTCAAACGCCCGCCAATTGCACAAAAATCAATATTTCTAAGATCGTCTCTGTGCTTTACTAGCTACATTTATGTAGATTACATAGATTTTTTTTCCTTCTTCCAGACTGAAATTGGCACCAGTTATAGTGCGTGCCGCAGATCACCTCAAATTCAACATGCCTCGCAGAATTGCTGCACTGTCACCATTTTGTAATTTTTTTTATAATATATTTAAATGTGTACTCAATAATTACCTCCCAAGCATTATTTATCTATTATCTTTCCTTCTGCGTGCAAAATAAAAGTGTTAAAGAAACTTTTTTAAGACTATTACTGTGGTGTTACCCTTAAATTGAAAACAGCGGCAATAAATACTAAACATTAAACGCTGCATTTATACTATCATAACAACGTTTGACAGCTGACCACACTCACAAATGAGACTTTCATTTACAAGTCCCGGTATTGAAAAACTATTAAGATTAATCAAAGCGAACATGGCACCGGGAACTGACGGAATTCGTAATAGATTTGACGCAGAATACGCAGTGGAATTAGCCCTCCTCTCCGCTCATATTTGTGAAGAATCACTTACGCAGCAAGTAATATTGCGCGACTGCAAAAGCTCACAGGTCAGTCTCTTTTACAAAATGGGCAAAAGAACTGATACACAGAATGACGGACCAGTATCGTCTGTTTAGTGTCCTAGAGAACATTTTCAGCTTGAAAATTATGAGGTTTTTTTAGGAGAAGGTCCCCTCAGTGAATCAACACGGATTCACAGAACACCATTCATTTGACACTGAGCTGATATTATTTACACACGAAATTCTGCATACAGCATGTGGAGGTCAAAAGGTTGGTTCCGTCCAAAAGGTATCGGACACATTGTCAACTAATAATCAATATATGACCACACGGAGTTTTGTTCTGAGTTATGTTATTCGTTTAGTGAAGTTTTGAGTACCAGAACCCATCATGTTAATCTGGTCGGCGAATGTCGACAGAAACGAAAGGAGTATCGATTGTTCCCCAAATAATAAGACCACTAGTATTCACGAATGATGCATTAGATACTCAGCAACACCATCCGATTCTTCGCTAACAATGCTATTGCCTTTTGGAAACTCGTTTATCCATCGTAAAGAAGTGCAGAAGCATTTGGACAAAATTTTCATTTAGTGTTACGGAATAACACGTGGACAAATGCACTGTAATACCCATAACAAAGAGGAAGGACCCAGCACTCTCAGATAACAAGATTAATGTTGGTGAACGTTTGGATCATATCACATCGCTTAAGTATTAGTGAGAAATTGTGTGAAATGGGGAGAACAGGCAAAATACCTAATAGAGAAGAAGAACGGAAGAGTCGTATATTTGTGGCGGTGCATCTGTAAATGAAATCACACACTAGACTCTAGTCTGACCAATTTCTGAATTAGGAGTCCTTGTAGAGAACACGTGAAAGCATAAATGAAACGATCAGGTATATATAGTAACTAACAATGTGGGAAACAAATATCAGAAGAAAGTAAACAACAATCTTTGAAAGAAAGTCGACGCTCTCGTATAACCCAGCCGGGTACATTTAGAGATCCGGTTTTCGAAGAAGACAGTACAGAAACTGTGCTGTCACCACCGTACAACTCGTGCTGTGAGCATGGATGTAAGATAACGTCGTGCACAGAGATACATAGAAGGAAATTTTTTCTTCACTCGACACGCGAATAGAATAGGACAAAATCCCTTAAGACTGGCTTAATATGCTCTTCGACATGCACTGCACAGTGACTTACGGAATATATCTGTAAATGTCGTTACTAGACATATTAAACGAGTAAATCGACAACTTTTTTCTAGTTTAATTTTCCTCTAGTCCATGACTGAAAGGAACTAAATAGAATCATAGGCAAATCCAAACAGTTGGAAGTTCTGGAAGTACGTTGCCTTGCAATGGAGTATATTAGTTAGTGGCGCATGTGTTAGGAATGCCTACTATACTCTCATCAACGTCTCTTATATATATACAGGGTGTTACAAAAAGATACGGCCAAACTTTCAGGAAACATTCCTCACACACAAAGAAAGAAACATGTTACGTGGACATGTGTCCGGAAACGCTTACTTTCCATGTTAGAGCTCATTTTATTACTTCTCTTCAAATCACATTAATCATGGAATGGAAACACACAGCAACAGAACGTACCAGCGTGACTTCAAAACACTTTGTTACAGGAAATGTTCAAAATGTTCTCCGTTAGCGAGGATACATGCATCCACCCTCCGTCGCAAGGAATCCCTGATGTGCTGATGCAGCCTTGGAGAATGGCGTATTGTATCACAGCCGTCCACAATACGAGCACGAAGAGTTTCTACATTTGGTACCGGGGTTGCGTAGACAAGAGCTTTCAAATGCCCCCATAAATGAAAGTCAAGAGGGTTGAGGTCGGGAGAGCGTGGAGGCCATGGAATTGGTCCGCCTCTAACAATCCATCGGTTACCGATCTGTTGTTGAGAAGCGTACGAACACTTCGACTGAAATGAGCAGGAGCTCCATCGTGAATGAACCACATGTTGTGGCGCACTTGTAAAGGCATTTTCTAGCAGCACAGGTAGAGTATCCCGTATGAAATCATGATAACCTGCTCCATGAGCGTAGGTGGACGAAACTAAAATGAGCTCTAACATGGAAATTAAGCGTTTCCGGACACATGTCCAGATAACATCTTTTCTTTATTTGTGTGTGAGGAATGTTTCCTGAAAGTTTGGCCGTACCTTTTTGTAATAAATGGCTCTGAGCACTATGGGACTTAACATCTATGGTCATCAGTCCCCTAGAACTTAGAACTACTTAAACCTAACTAACCTAAGGATAGCACACAACACCCAGCCATCGCGAGGCAGAGAAAATCCCTGACCCCGCCGGGAATCGAACCCGGGAACCCGGGCGTGGGAAGCGAGAACGCTACCGCACGACCACGAGATAATACCCTATATAACAGGGCATAGAGGATGCTCCACTAAACAATTTGAGGTACTGAACCTGGGGTCACAGAAATCAGTTGAAGGAGAAAATAGGAATAAAATCACAGTGCTGTGTACTTTCTTATTTACGTTGGTTACAGTTAACTACAAGTACCATCACTGGCACAATGAATGTACCATTTGTACTGTAACTTATGAAATGTGTTGAAACTGAGGGCCATCAACCTCACGAACAAGATTTAACGCTCCCTGACAAATATCCCTGGTGTGTTTCGAATCACACCAAAGGCAGCGACAATTCTGGCAACTAATTCGATCTCCGTATCCTGTGGGGTCTAATACACAAGTGACTTTAGATATTCCCATAGGAAATACTTCCTAATAATCAGGTTGGCCCTCCTCGTTTCCTTGCAGAAAATGAAAATGTACATGTAAATAAACAGCATAGTACGTGTAAACTTGTACGCATGTTAGTTGTAAATGAGTTGGAAAACAGTAATGCTAGACAATGCGGTAGACAAGTTTACTTCCATATCTCCTTAAGCTGACTTCTCCGACCCCAGGTTCCCTACCCCAAATTGTTCAGTGGAGCATTCTCTATATCCTGTTACATTTTTGCGCACTCTTACGGAAACACCCTGTATGTGGGCCCATCTCGTCGAATTATAATAAAAGGTTCTCAAAAACACTTGATGTACAGGTGGGTGCACGATTGAAGCGATTTTGTATAGACGGATACAAAATAAGTTGTCGACTTGTCTTAAACAGAGATAACGCAACACTGGCGAGTATGAAACGAAGAAAACGCGGAAAAAAATAAAAAATGAATGCATGAGGTATCCTGATTATTAGAGCGCGGACTTTTAGGTTAAAACTTGTTCTTTTCCTGAGTTCCTAGTCGCGAGTAAACTTGCACTTGCCGAGCGATGTGGCGCAGTGGTTACCACAGTGGATTCGGGGGGATGACGGTTTAAACCTGCGTCCGGTCAACCTGATTTAGGTTTCCCGTGATTTCTCCAAATCGCTTCTCGTAAATGCTGGGATAGTTCCTTTGAAAGGGCACAGCCGACTTTCTTTCCCGCCCTTCAGTAATCCGATGGGACCAATGACCTCGCTGTTTAGTCCCTCCCCCGAATCACGAACCCCCCCTCCACCAACTTATGCGTTTCATGACTAATTAAATTCGAATCCATTAATTTTATGGTACCTAAAAGAGCCTGTTACGAAGTTAACATCTATATTAGCTTCAAAATCCTTAAAGGTATTTATTTCTTTAAAGCAATATAAAATTCTTGTATCGTCAAAAGGTTAAAATTGCTTACAAGAACGAAGTTGAGGGGACTGAAAGCAATATTTAAAAGAAAAAGACGTAGCTCACAGAATCTTGCCTAACCGCCTGTTTCCACAAATAAACTGTTTCCTTGAACTGACCTCAGATGAAAAAAGACATACACATGGGGAGAATTAAGGCTGCCTAGCCATTGTGGTAAAAAAAAACCTCAATTCTCTCGTTGGTCATACACGGACTCTCATTGAAGCAAAGAGGGACCTTTGTCGAATTTTTGTTATCTCCTCGTTAAACTAAACTAGCACGTATTGTACCGATGGACGTATGAAGTGTAATATGTTCATTGTCCAGAATCTATTGAAGTAGCAGTGCGAGAATAGTTCAACAGAAGAAAACGCCGAAAACAGCTAGTCAGAGTCTAGTCGTAAGGCTGTGACGTATTATACGACAGGCGAAAAAATTATATTCAGTTAAGCATGCAACAAAGAGGTTAGGTGTTATGTTTTTAGGCTTCTTAGTTCTTTCTGCCATTACGGAACCGCGAATTTTTTCTCACATCTTTCGATACCAGAGCATGAGTAAATTATTTTTGTAAATATTGCTTAAAATTACGCTAAGAGACACTGGGATTCTACTTTTCACTTTCATTATAATTTTTATGTTGCTGAGTTCAGTTTTGATACAAAGGGTACGTATAGGGCAAAGCACGTATGTTTTTCAAATCATAATGAAGTTTTGGAAACTGAAACTGCTAAACTGTTCTGTATGTTTCTTATTTTTTTTATTTTGCTAAAATAAAGAATCAGTGTTCATTAACAGAACCAAATGCTTTTTGTAGGTACGTCTATATAGCATTTTCTTTCTTTCTTGTATTAGGTTTCGAGTGACATGTCCCACTTAACTCAGCATGCAAATGTATCGTCACATAACGCAAATGTTAGACGAAAATCGAAAGTGAAGCAAACGAAAGACATCTGATGAATCCACCAAAAAGAATAATTTCTGCAGTGACTTGTCATGCTTCAACATTCCTTTTCGAAAACTGGAAAATACTATTTTCAAAGATTTTCTTGAGAAGTACTGCCATCAGTCTGTTCCAGCAGAGCTAACGTTGCGTAAAAATCACGTGGATTCAGCTTACACTGACGCATTGCACAGAATTCGAGAAGATATTGGGGAATCTTGCATATGGATTTCTGTTGCTGAAACTACTGAGTCTTGGCCCGGAACATTGCAGATCGGGTTATTGGCAAGCTGGACCTATATGCGCCATCCAGGGCTTACTTGATGTGTTCAAAACAATTTCCAAAGACTAACTAGCAAACAACTGCACACTTTATCAACAATGGGCTGACGCTATGCTATATCCTAATGGCATGGAGCGAAAAACAAGGTGCTTCTGGTCTTCACAGACGCCGTTGCATATGTCGTTCCAGTGTTTCAATTGCTTTGAGTATGTTGCCCTTTGTTGCTGCATGTAACTTGTATAGCACATCGTATCAACTGTACAGCGGAGCATGTAAGGCTAGAAAAACCTAAGATAAATATATGAATCTGGTTAGTTAAGGCACTATAAAATGTACGAGCATTCAAAGAAGAGCTTCCTGTTGCCCCCATGCCACCTCAATCTTCTGTTACGCGCTGGGTCACGTGGTTAGCAGCAGAGGAATACTACAATAAGCACCTCCCAGCAGTCCAGAGGCTAGCTGAAAATCTATCTGAGGACGCCGCCTCTGTAACGTCAGCAAAACAATTATTCAAAGATCCCTCAATCCAATGGAACTTGGCATATATTCGAGTCAAATACACATTTATGGCAAGAATTATTTCCGAATTAGGAGGCTGAGTGAGACTTACCTACGGGAGCATATCTTTACCGGAGGAAGTTAAAAAGAAAGTTAATGAAGCCTCAGGTGAATTGGGAGAAAATGTGCGGCAAAAATGCAAAGGTTGTTCAGAAAAACACCAGCCTGAAGGACTTGTGCGCAGTAGCATACATACTGAGCAGAAAATCCAGCTCCCCTGATTGCAGCATTCCTGTACAACGTGTGCCGAAAGTGAAGTACGCCTCTGTCACACTCTTCGATGCAGAACGTTCTTTTTCAGCATATAAATAAATACTGACTGATAAGCGCCATAGTTTTTCTGGGGAAACCCTCGAAAAGGGTTTAGTTATTTACTGTGAGGCCAAGTATGGTCTGAAAGTACCAAACCGCTCGTTTATATGTCATGTTATAAATTACATACTACACGCACTTCAAGATATGACTTTGTGTTTTCTTACTCTATTTTTTACTTGGAAAAATTAAAAAGATTTTCTATCAGTTTGAACGTGAAAGTCGCAATGTGTTTGATGTGTTATGCAACTGTATATATTTTCATTTCCCTTGTTTTTAATGTATAATATGCTGATATGTCAACACTGTGTATTTTACATTATGTTTAATTTCTTTGCGTAATACTTTTAAGCGTCTGTTTTAGTTTTTATATAGCGTACATGAAGTACTTCAAGAGTCTATTGTAGACGCCGATAATGCACTTTTTACGGCCTAGAAATCCGCGATCCACTGATTATGATGGATTGAATTGGGGCAGAAGCTAATTCCCTGGCTTTCTTCGCTGGAAGACTGGTTTCAAAACCCCGCCCGCCGAAATTAGTTTTGCCTCTTTTGATGTCCCTAAGGAAACACAATTGAATGTGAAGATAATTACAACAATAAGACACGTCTGATTTCTTCTCCCATTCTTCCTGAACTGAGGTAGTTCTAATGGTCACGTTGTTGACGACACGTCAGACGAAAATCTTCTAGGTTAACTGGTATATTCTAACATACATCATTTTTATTATTACTTGGGTTAAATGATTATCAGGTCATCATTGAACGTCTGTGTGTAGATTTTAAAAACAATTTCGAATTAGGAAGATAAATACATTACGAACGTAATTTCATACTGCGTTGATTCGGAAAAAAAGAAAAGAACTTGCATATCTCAGCTCAAGCAGTTAATAATAAGCTGAATTAATGTGAATCAAAATAAATGATTATTAATTTGAGGGTTTACATAATACTTGAACGAATACAAACAGATACATTTAACAAATATTGGTCTTTTGAACTTTAGCCCGGACATTCTTGTTCAAAAACTTTTATTACCTATCGTCCTCATGCTACAGTAAGGAACTGAACTGTAACGATAAACAATAATAGCCCCTAGCAACCAAAATTAAAAACACAAATAAGAAACTCTGTAGCCTTCCTTTCAAGGTGATAGTGTTCACATTGGAGACCACTCAGAAATAAACATTTGGCACACCAAACAGCATGTAAAACACGTCTGCCGAAGTGTCTGGAATGAATTACGAAGAGAATCAGCAGAACGTAACAGGCTGCGTAAACGGAAAACAGATCTAGAATAATAAAAAGTAATTTGAAAAAATAGTTTTCATGTACGTGAAATATCTTCTAATTCTTGATCTTTTTTGTTAGCTCATTTCAGCTTTTGCTACATTTTCCCATTGATTGTAGCTGGTCGTCATACAGATAACTTTGCCCACCATGCGCAAACGCTTCCTGTGGTAGCAACGTTTCCATTGTATATTTTTGGTTAGGTTTCTGCCTGTAGTTTCAGCTTTGCTTGGGTGTTGCAGGCAGTGTTGTAAATCACTCGCTTTTATGGGTACAGAAGAGCGTTTCAGACTTCATCTTAGTTGGCCAGCGCTTCAGTCATTAAACTACAAGGCCATTACTTTTTGTGAGAGTGAGAAAAGATTTTCCGGTTGTAAACTTCTGTGATGTATTACCTGTTGGAATTTTAATTTTACACATTAGAGACGATTTGCATGCACGACCTGGTCTATTGCCTGTCATCTGGTGCGAGCAACAGGTTAACATTGGCAGTGGGAACAGGACATAAAGCTGACTACCGGTATTGATTTTACACGAGGTTACTGACCCAGTTCTCGGCTTATGTGGGTTAGATTTACACTTCTGCGAGGGAGTGTTTATTGCTGGGAGGAATGGAATGGCGTGCGCTGAACCACGTGAGGACGAATGAGGACCTGCCTGAAGGAGACCTTGGGAAAGCTGACGTGAACGGCGGTGTGCTAACCACGTAGCAGTTTCTGATTAAGTCTCAGGAAGAGGAAGAGACACTGGACGGCGACAAGCGCTTTGTTCTTGAGGCAGAATCCAAGAATTATAATATTTGTTTGTTCTTGTTTCATTCATCTGTAGGTCATTTTACAGTGGTAGTAAACATGTCAGCTTAGTACAACAATAAAACATAACTGAATGTTAAGCGCGTTAGAGGTCTAATTAAATCCGGAACTAATGTTACACTATTTTTCCACATCTTATCATGAGTCACTGTACATATTGCACACACCATACTGCAAAAAGACGGGGTGTTGTACTTGCGGTTGTCAGTCCGAAGACCGGTTTGATGCAGGTCTCCATGCTGGTCTATCTCGTGCAAGGCGCTTCACCTCTGAATAACTACTACTGCATACGTCCACGTGAACCTGTTTACTTCACCCAGCCCTTGGCGTCTTAAACTTGCCCGCCCACATTTGTGTGTGTGAATTTCTCAGGGACCAGACTGCTGAGGTCATCGGTCCCTAGACTTAGACACTACTTGAACTAACTTATGCCAAGAACAACACACACACCCATGCCCGAGGGATGATTCGAACCTCCGACGGGAGGGGCCACGCAATCCGTGACATGGCGCCTCTAACCACGGGGTCGCTTCACGTGGCCCCGCCCACATTTCCTTCCATTACAAATGAACTGTGCCTCAGGATATGTCCTTCGATGCAGTACCTCTTCATGAGCTATCCGCTCTTCCAATTTAACCTTAATCATTCTTCTGAAGCAGCGCTCTTCAAAAACTTTTATTCTCTTCTTCACTGAACCTTTATTCGTACACGTTTCATTTCCTACAAGGCTGCACTCCAGAGAAATACCTTCGGAAAAGACTTTCTAACACTTAAACTCAAATAAGATATAAAGAAATTTATGTTTTTCAGGAACCCTTTTCTTTCTATTACCAGCCTGCAGCCGCCCGGGGTCGGTGGCCGAGCGGTTTTAGGCGCTACAGTCTGGAACCGCGCGACCGCTACGGTCGCAGGTTCAAATCCTGCCTCGGGCATGGATGTGTGTGATGTCCTAAGGTTAGTTAGGTTTAAGTAGTTCTAAGTTCTAGGGGACTGATGACCTTAGCAGTTAAATCCCATAGTGCTCAGTGCCATTTGAACCATGAACCAGCCTGCATTTTGTATCCACTCTACTTCGAACATCGTCAGTTATTTTGCTGCCCAAACAGCAAAACTCGTCTACTAGTTTTAGTATTTCGTTTTCTAATCTAATTTCCTTAGCACCGCCTGATTTTATTCGACTACATTCCATTGCCTTTGTTTTAGGTTTGGCGATGGTCATTTTACAACATCTCTTAAAGGCTTTTTAATCTTGAGCATGGCAGCAGTCAGCAACTGTAGAATTATGTATCGATACGATTGGAATCGTACAGCCAACCAGTTGCACGTCAGAAATTTATTAAAACCTTTACCAAGGTCTCGACAGATATAAACATCTCATCCTCAGAAGAACTAATAACATCTAAGAATAGGATATATTACAACCAGTACATGGACATCAAATACGCAGCAAAAAGGAACATGAAAAATTACATACAACGGAAATATAAAATAAACTTACGCGTCACATATTGCGTGAAAAGAGAAACGATTCATAAGGCGTAGTCAACAGAAAAATGATCCATATAAATACCTGTGCTGTATCTTAGCTGTTCAGGAAATGTTTCACGTCGAAAATCACTTCTTCAGTGCTCTGGAAAATGGCTGCTGCGAGATCGTTTCTTCATCTGAGGGAAGAGAAAAGAAATCACTGGGCGCTGTGTCAGCTATAAACAGACAAACGTGTATTGTAGACAAAGGCAACAGATCAGCTACATTCTATTTTTATTTTATAGTATGGATGACTTGTTGTTAAGCTTTTAATTTGTTGCTGTTACCATAATTTCATTTCTCTTTTATTAATTCATAAAAATGGCAGACAAATCTTTAATCTTTTAAACCAAATGAAGCATTATACTTCATTGTTAAGACACTTCGTAAAAACAGTGAGAAACTAACGTATAGACAAGATGCGGGCAACGCTTGCACACTGCAAGTACGCGCGTACCTTAAGCCGCGACACACAACAACACGGACGTTATTGTCGCAGCTAGGCTGTACCAGTTATTATACCACGTGTTTAATGCTCATTTCTGTCGGCATTGTTATTAAAATAACACTGATCGCTTTCCCCATTTTCTATAATAACGCTATATTTCACACCAATGCAAATTTTACAAATAAAAAATTACTCCTTTATTTTTATAAAAGGTTTGTGTGAAAAATTGGCACTGACCGTAAAATCCACCTGGGGGGGGACTAAGGTGACCAAATTTTGCATTTTATGTCCACTTTAATGAATTTAGGAAATAAATAAGAACTTAACCTATAGATGAAATATTAATACTAATACGTTTGATCTGTTTTAAATCACATATTGCAATATAATATACAAAAAAATTGCAGAAGCAAGTATTCGTTTTCCATGTGAAATAATTTATAAGGGTTGATCATTCTACTGCAAAAGTCACAAAATTGAATATTAGAGTTTAAAATGAGATAGTTTCTAAAGTTGACGTGTATTTTTTCAGATACCTTGATATACAGGGTGTCTCTCCTATGAGTCGTCAGACGCATTGTCTCTGATGTTTCGGCAGATATCAGTTTTGTTTATGCAACGCGTAGATGGAGTCAGCCCAACGAAACCTGCTCATTATGTCTTTCATGCGACACCCAGGGTCGATGGAAAGCGTCGGTTTGTCTCCTATTACAAGCAATATGATTTTTAAACTGAAATTTTACATGCCCATTCGGCAGAGCAGTTCCAGATTAGTCTAGTGCGATATTCGTTTTACCGACATGTTTTAACAGGGACAGTAAAACCAGTACTGTTGTAGCAACAGCTCCGCCCTGGCCCGCGCTGACTGCTACCACCCGAATGGCACTGCTGGAGTACAGATTATTCTCTTTGTTTTACTTTTCCTGTTAAGGCACATAGGTAAAACGAAAACCGCACTAGACTAATTTGGTAGCGCTCTATCGAACAGGCACGTAAAATTCCGATTTAAAAATCATTTCTTTTGAAAATGTAAACAAACAGACGCATTCCCTAGAGGCTGGGCGTCGTATGAAAGACGTGATGAGCAGAAATTGCTTTGGCTGACACCCAAAAACTAAACTGCAAATATCTGCCGAAACACTAGAGAAAATGCGCCTGACAACTCTTAGGAGAGACACCCGGTATCTGCATGTAAAGGAAAAAGTTACAAACTTTCTGCAAACACTTCACATATTTTCCTGGAGCACTGTAAACGTTTAGGTCTTCACATTTTACGCACTTGAATGCCGTCATTTTTCTGCTAGGTACTTACACGACAAACTTCACGGTATTTGCACTGTAATGTTGCATTACTTCTTAACACTCAGCAAACTACTGCACTGAATGGAAGTTCTATGTTCAATTCTTCAGTTCAGTCGCTGGTATACAGTTTATTGCAACTGTGAAGTATATTACTTATAATTCATCCTGCATAAGACGAAGTGTGCTTTGCTAATTAACGGGGATAGGTATTTCCTCACAAACTTCCCGCGCTGGACGACAAAAGACTAAAATATGGTTTGTCAGCGTTCGGAAGAATCTGTGGAGAGGGAGAATATTCCGTGGTTTCGAGAATATGATTCGCCTTCTGTAGTTACGAGGGAGGGGAGCTGAGCTTTGTTGGGAAGCCAGCGGTGGAGAGAAAGAGGTCTTCCATTTAGAGCGCCTGTGTTTGACGGTCGCTCAGTATCAGCTTTTGTTGCTACAGACGGACTTGCTGTCTTTGCTCTCAGGAGATTTTATACTTAGAATGGTTAGGCACTGCACTGTTGCGAACTTAAACGATTCTGGACTTCGCCTCCTGGTAGGGAGTAGTCGATGAGTACGCAGCGTACAGTGATTGAGAGCACTTCTTCCGTCTATACTCACGTAGAGACATTTTCTGAATTCCGTCCTTGTGGCTGGGAGTTCGCATTTCTTGTCTGTAGAACACAGAGAGGAGAAGGCAGTATTAGAGTATACTAGTCAGAGGACCGCCTTCAGCTGTCCTAGTGTTTGATAGGGTTTGTTTTGTGGCTGGAGTTCTTCCATCGTCGCAGACGTGTATGAGAACCATCACTCCGACGCACTGGACGCAGTACATATGGTGATATTGCTAATTGCTTCGGCTTATTAGGGCTATAAGGCTAAAAAACTGTGATCACGTAAGTTTTATTTCCACTGAGGTTGCACACCACTGTAGCTCATCTTTGAAAGTTGTGTCTTCTAGTGTTTGGTACGTAGATGATGTCAGTCACCTCGCGTTATTTATATTAGATCGCATACCTATAAAAAGGGGTATATTTGGGCAACTGATCAGTAATATTAGTTAGGAAATATAAACATTTGTAATATAAAGGGGTATTTAATCTACAATAAATGAATAAGCAGAAACAGCATTTATCATTTAGCAGTTACTAGTTACTTTAATCATTCATTTATGTTTAGCTTGTAATTTATATATTAAAGAGCAAGAAAGAGGAAATAATATCACAATTAAGAAGTCCTAAGACTGCTTCAGGGGGTAGTCAGACAGGGCCAAATCTTGGTTCAAATGGTTCAAATGGCTCTGAGCACTATGGGACTTAACATCTGAGGTCATCAGTATCCTAGAACTTAGAGCTACTTAAACCTAACTAACCTAAGGACGTCACACGCATCAATGCCCTAGGCAGGATTCGAACCTGCGACCGCAGAGGTCGCACGGTTCCAGACTGAGGCGCCTAGAACCGCTCGGCCACATCGGCCAGCGCCAAGTCTTTACTTTCGCGCTCAGTATTTTCGTTGCTCACATTCGTTTTTCACCCGCCTGGAGTAGTATCTTGGATTGTGTATGGATTTTAACGCTTTCCTCCTTTCAAGAAAAAACTGGAGAAGAAACCAAATGATCATGAAAAAATCCGTACTTCCAGACCCCAGCTAAATCGCTCATTTTCCAGCTAAATAGTATTAAAAAGAAGTCAGCCTAAGCTCTATAAAAGCAGATTTGGCAACAAAAACTTCCATTGTTGAACATGAGGCGAGCTGTGTAGGCGGAAGCTGCGTGAACCAAGAGCATTGCTGCCACTCAAACCATGTTTGCGACAGACTCCCGTTCGGTAGTAGTAAACGTTTCTTTTTGAAGCTGCTTGGACGAAATAACACTATGGAAATGACACTGTGACAAGGGCGTGGTCTTACAGTCGTGGGCGTCGTGGGGGCATGTCTTGCCACGCCATCGGTACTGTTCTCCCCTCACGGTACACCCTATTCACGTGAAAAACCCAGTGACGATACGATTTCGTAGATGAGATGTCCCTCCTGTCAGGAGTCCAAGACCTGGCCGTAATCATATACACTGTCGTGTCGTATTTTCCACATCCTGCACTCCACCCACAGGATAAGATCTGACAACTTCACAGACACGCGACACGCAGTGCCTACAGGAGCGCTCTCTCTCCAACACAGCAGCTATCTGTTATTCGACCACTCGTGGGTGTACAACGGCTAGACGAAATGATTCGCACTTTCTGGTTTACATACTTTATTTTCTGGGTTTATTTTCTGACTTGTCTGAAATTCATTGACGTTGTAATTAGTTATCCCCCCGCACCATAACGTCTCCAACAGTGTTCAGATCTGCCAGGACGTCCATAAAAGTAGTGGTATTACCTGTCATGATCGAGTGAGGTGGCGCAGTGGCGCAGTGGAATTCTGGAGGACGACGGTTCAAAACCGCGTCCGGTCATCCTGATTTAGGGTTCCATGATTTCCCTAAATCGCATCAAACAAATGCCGGGATGATTCCTTTGAAAGGGCACGGCCGGCTTCCTTCCACATCCTTTCCTAATCTGATGGGACTGATAACCCCTGTCGTGTTGAACCTCGCATTGCTTGAAAAAGGGGACAAATCGCCGTTGCCTAGTTAGAATACTGGAAGAAAAAATAACCAGCTAATAGAAAAGATAGCACAATAAAGATGATTATTATCATTAATAAAGGGTGTAGGTGACAGCTGAGTTTTATATTCGAGTGAAAAACAGTTTCAACAAAAACAAGGTGACAGGAGCTGCGTAAAAATTTCACAATAGAATTGCTATTGTCAAAGATCTTATGAAATGCATCATCCTCAACAGATGCTTCATTTGGACGAAGAGATCATAAGATGTAAAACGGTTTGACGAGTGTACTTTTGCTCTGTGCCTGCTGCAGAACGTATTCACATATTACGGTTTCAGGAACAGAATTCAGAGACGAAAGTCGTAGATACTGAATAATTTCCGCTCTTTAAATTACTTTAACATAATCCGTTGGAATAGATGGGCTCATGGATCAACTTCTGCGGCGTCTAGGGATACCTACGCAGTCATAACCGTCTGACCGAACGAGAGGGCGTGGGGGCTACCACACTAGGCTCGCATTCGGGAGGACGACGGTTCAAATCTCCGTGCTGACAGCCACATTTACGGTTTCCGTGATTCCACTAAATCCCTCTGGCAAATGTCGGAATGATTCCCTTTGGAAAGGGCACTGCCGACTTCATCCCCATCTATTTGTAGTCCGAGCTTGTGCTCCGTCTGTGACGAGCGCGCTGTTGACGGGACGTTAAGCTTTAATATTCCTTTTTTAAGAATCCGTACCTCAGTTGTTAAAAACGGAACCTTTATAGGATTACTTTGTGGTCCGTCCGTCCGTCTGTCTGTCTTTCTGTCTGTCTATCTATCTGTCTATCTGTCTGTCCGTGCGATTGTTAAGACCTTTCTTTCTCAGGAACTGGTAGAGACATCAAGTTGAACTTGATGTCAAATACTAAGTTCTACAGTCCCTTGATGCTATACATGATTTAAGCTTCTGTGTGAATGTCGTATATGTCACACATGTTGATACTCGAAAACTCACTCTTCAGAACCTATAGATGAACTATTTATACACAAGTCGTGCCTGGTCGCCAAGTGGTAAAGCGTTCAATTTAACTAAATTGCACAATTAATCTATAGAAATTTAATTCCATAGTTGCATTCCTATTAGCAAACTACGCTGCGTGACAAAAAGTGCAGCAGCCAGAAAATATGGTCGGATGTAAATGTAGCTTCTTATACGTACACACTAACGGCTGGTGCGTAAATGGTTACGGTTGTAATTTTCTGTAATACGCAGTAGGGATGGAAGACATCATTGAAATAACTGGTTTTCGGTTATATCGATATTTTTCAACGTCAGTTTCACCTGGGGGTTAAAACCACTCAAAGTAACCGATTTTTGGTTTTTTATTCCCTTTATTTCCGATAATAAACGTATAAACTGAAAAAGATTGAAAAATTTTGACTACCACAGTGTCAGGATGTATAGACTCAAAATGTTAAAGTAAATAGTCATGTAAAAGAAAACTTGGTCCACCATTCAATGTTTTTATCGAAAAGAGATGAGCGGATGAATACTACAAAAATCACCAGCATTCTCCCAATGTTTCTAATTTTTTTGAAACTCTATTCAAAACTCATGTTGTAATCGATGATCCTACTACTATTAGGGTACTACGAGTGCATTTTTTGTGTTAATTTGTCCGTTCTCAAGGATTACAAGCAGATAAAGGTATACTATGTAGGCACAGACAACAGATCAGCTACTTTGTGGTTTTACTGGAAACTGTGAATCAATGGTTAAGTTTTAAATTTTTTCCTTATGTGATGTCGCACGTCGAACAAATCGAATATTGTAGTTTATTAATACCGCACTTCGTAAAATACTTTCAGACTAGGCATGGTGCCATTCTGTAATCCAACTATTGTTCGACAAACGCGAAAAACTACGAAATAGACCAGATGGGGCGAGTCTGGCACACTACATGTACATGCGTAGTATCCAATGGTAAGGGGTGCATTGTTGTCTCCGCAATGGTGTACCAATTCTTATGCCATGTGTTTGTTGCTCATTTCTGTCAGCATTGTTATTAAAGTAGCACCGATCACTTTTTCCCATTTTCTATAATAATGCAATATTTCAAAGCAATGAAAATTTTACCGAAATTACTCGTTTTTTGAAAAAGGTTTATTTAAAAACAAAAACTTTGTACCGCTGCTGTTGTGGCTAACTGATATTTTGGTTTTTACGGAGTTTTCAGGAAAAATGAAAAAAATCTATTATATCAGAGACCAAACAAATGCGCGAAAAACACCGGTTATTGGCTCTGAGCACTATGGGACTTAACATCTATGGTCATCAGTCCCCTAGAACTTAGAACTACTTAAACCTAACTAACCTAAGGACAGCACACAACACCCAGCCATCACGAGGCAGAGAAAATCCCTGACCCCGCCGGGAATCGAACCCGGGAACCCGGGCGTGGGAAGCGAGAACGCTACTGCACGACCACGAGATGCGGGCTACCGGTTATTAAGAACTAAAATACCGGTATAGATTTTAACCGATTGTTTTTCCCCATTCCTATATGTAGTGCAGTGCATTAGTGTTTTCGTGTTTAGAATTGTTACCGGGTGTGGTATCAATTGGATGCTGAGTGAGCACACTCCTCTGAGACAGCGTTATCAGCACCTGACAGAATTTGAAAGTGGTCTCATTGTCCATTTGGCCATCTGGTCGAATCATGCAATATATAATTTCTGGGGCCTTCTGATTTGACAGTGGCCCTTTGTTGGACTTCATGGGAAAGTGAGAAAAGGCGTACTTGTCATCAAGGTTTCTGGTCGACCAGGTCCGACAGCTGCACGGGAAGACGGCCGTACTATGTACCAAGCACAGCTTCGTCTGCGTTCACATCTGCATCTACCATCCGAGAACAAGTAATGGACTTCCTGCAACATTCTGAGTCATGCTGTGCCATTAGTAGGAGAATAGCACCAATCAGACAAGGATATTACCGTCCCATGAGTACGCTGCCGTTAACACCGGAACACAAACGGCTGCGTCTGGAGTGGTGCTGTGGCCGGGAAACATGGACTGCTGATGAATGGTGTCGCAGTGTGTTCAGTGTTTAATTGTGTTTGTACACTACCCTGGATGACCATGGTTGGCGAGTACGGCGGCACCAGGGGAGAGGTCCCATTCTTGGAGAGGCACAGTGTTGTTACTGCTGTCGTCATGGTGTGAGGAGCGACCAGGTGTGGCCTCAGGTTGCGGCTGGTAGTGACTGAGGGGCATCCTGTGTCCTCGTGTATTACCTCTCATCCGACAGCATCGTGGGGCAATTTTTAATAGGATAATGCTCGTCCAAATATGTCACTTGTATCTATGAACTACCTGCGTGATGCTGAGGTACTCTCGTGCATGGCAAGATCCCCAAATCTGCCCCTGTAAAATATGTACGGTACCATATCGGACGTCAACTTCGTCGCAGTGCCAGTATTCAGGATCTCAAGAACCATTCACAACAGTCGTGGATCTGCTTGCCATAGGAGTGGATACAACGACTTTACTCGTCCTTCCCAATGGAATCAGCGCGTGCTTCCAGGCCAGAGAGGGTACAACGTCATCATGATAAGTGGGTTCATACTGCCAAGTTCTTTGAAATTTGACTCGATTTTGTAATCACTAACATAACATCACATACACTCGCAACACATTTGCGTTTCCTCTTCCCTTGTGAGTGCTTCCCTATTTTTGTCAGGCAGTCTAACTTCATTGTTTATAGGAGCTATTCACTGCCCCGTATAACTCGTGACTTTCACTAAGTCACCCCGGAGTCCAAATCCAGAAAGTTTATAACTTAGCCAGCGCAAGAAGCCGAGTCTCCGCCCGAAACTACCATACGATACTGTCCCACTGCTACAGTTTCGCAAAACTAACCGCGCTGCCTCCGCAAGACTGATTGGGCTAAGTCATCGAGGCTGTCTGCTATACTGTAGCATCTCCCTGGTTTATGACGTCACGAAACTGAGCCAGAGATTGTAGTATCAGTGCAACACAAATTATTTAAGCTTAGAAGTTAACATCTGTCTGCGCCATGTTAAACTGATCTCTTTCAATGCACCTTTTCACAGGAAGTATTAACAGTAGAGCACTGAATGTTTTTCGCAAAGATTTAGACCATTTGCTAACAAGGTGTCATTTTCTCATGAATAATATGTTAAAACTGTAATTTTTAAACACGTTTTAATAATGAGCCACTTTAGACATATTTTATGACATAAAAAGGGCCATAACATCCTTTATAATATAGCTAGAAAGCTAAAAAATGTCACTTCGTGCACATGTACTAACAAAGTTGACTGCTAAAATTCCATTTCTCTGGCATAAATGGTTTCCGTGAAAGCTAGAAAAACATAAAAGTTATGGGAAATTAGATTTGAAGTTTTTTTGCACCTACAACGTCTTTAATAGATTCTTTCTATGCACTCATTTAAATTCACAGTTTCTGTCGCTGCATGTCTCATAGATCTCCCTGACGCTGATTTACAAGCGGCATGTAGTAAGATATTACATTTTTGACATTCTGTAGGATGGTCTGGTAAGTTCATAACGGTACGTAAGGTTTTCCCTGCCGCCAACCCCTTTCCACTAGTGCCGGTACGCATGCCAAATACACAACTAATATTGTTTTCATTATGTTCACAATGTTCTTTCTTCCAGGTACTGCAGATTGGAGATTGATCTAGGCATTTTTTTGCTCAGAAGAAACAAAAGCCTCGGGTTACGGTATTACTGTAGGCAACAACTGAATATTAGACAAAACAGATCTACTCAATAGCTGAAACCCCCAAAATAACGGAAAAAAGTCCCTGGACTTGTAAATTCAAAGAAGAGAAGTCACAGAGCCGCAAATGGACGTGTCTCGCTATGCAAGTTAACGTTTAAACTGAAATTTAGAACCATTAAATAAGAAATTGGTCTAATATTCGCACTAAGTGTACTTCTGACCACGATAATCACTAATAAAGAATTCATTTTTTCATCATTTAAATAAAAAAGCATGTTTCATGTACGTTATAAGTGGCGTTGCATGAGCGCTATCAAGACAAGAAAAACAAGGCACAGAATTAGATTGACTGACATGTCAGCGCAGGCGCTGTAAGAAGCAACATCCGCCGGCGATCGATCTCTTTGCTCGCGAGTGGAGCCATCTGGAAAACTACACTAAAACTAACCATCCAAGCAATGATGCCAACTCTGCTGTTTTGGCAGTTTTCCTGCTTTTTAAAAATCTACTGTTCTACTGCTAAAAAGCAAATAAAAGCGTAAATCTCTTGTTTCTTATCACATTCGTGTCTCTTCCTTCAAAGTAATTTTTATTGTCGCGTATATTGGTATATCACTTGATTAACTTTTTATTTCTTGAGATACTAGTTAAGTTTTGGAAATCCCTTCTGTGCATTCCCCACTCCAGAGACTGTTCTCTTACCAGCTCAAGTTGCTCTAATTTTATACCTCGCATGGATGTTATTTAAAACATCTATTTATCTATTTATAACGTGTGCTTGGGCAACGATAACCCACCCTACGCCCAACTGCGAGAGTATTGTAAGGTGTGTGAAGGTGAAAATAAATATTTCTTCCGGAGAAATAACTGTCCTTGATAGTATCTAATAACTACTCGTAACAGAGTAAGCTGAAAATAAAATATGTCATTTATTTTCCTATAATGATGTCTTCGTTATTCGTTACAAGGAAGTAAAGCTGGACACATGATTTCTGTTACGCGAAAAACGTGGGTAACAACGACCGACATGCTTGCAAACCTATGGTATCGAAGCATTATGGCAATGGTAAGATGTCACTTGGTGTCAGCTGTCTTGAGTTATTGTAGTGGTTTCAGTGAAGATTTTGAAACTGTTAACAGTGTAATTTCTTACCGCAGTGCGTACTGCTAACAATTGCTGACTTAATGCTTCTTTCATTTTTGAAGTGAAGATGCCTCAGTTCGCTGTTACGTTTTGTGTGATGTATTTCTAGCGCTACAGTTAATGCACAAAGGTTCAAAACAGTTTGTTTGCTTGAAAGTTACATACGGAAATGAGTGCAGTCTGAGCTAGGAAAAAAGCGAAGCACACTCAAAACTACAAAAGTGAGTGGGAAAGTGAACCTAAAGTTAAGGGTTGCCTGCAACGTAGTAAACAAGGTGATATTTTTTTTTTCAAATCCGTGTGAAATCTTATGGAACTTAACTGCTAAGGTCATCAGTCCCTAAGCTTACACACTACTTAACCTAAATTATCCTACGTACAAACACACACACACACACACACACACACACACACACACACACACACCTATGCCCGAGGGAGGACTCGAACTTCCGCCGGGACCAGCCGCACAGTCCATAACTGCAGCGCCTAAGACCGCTCGGCTAATCCCGCGCGGCACAAGGTGATAATTTTGCGTGCTGTAAGATGTGTGAAAGTGATATAAATATTTCTTCGAGAGGGAAAACTACTCTTGACAGACCTGTAAAAACGCAGAGGTATTTAAAATGTGCTGCAAGACTGGTAAGTCAGAAAACTTTAAGTTCATATTTATTCCAGGACTGAATGTGACCAACAAAGTTAAGGAGGCGGAAATAAGGTTCTGTGCATTTATAGCTGAACACAGCGTATCTTTCAACGTTATGGAAAATTTGACTACATTACTGAAATCAGTATAAGTAGAACTAAAAACCAGTCCACGTTCTAAAATGTAACGAAGTTGCCAGAACGATAAATATAGTAGAGCGAATGCCAGCTGCTATTGTTAAATATGTTAAAGGTAGTGGAAGTAAAGACACGCTATGTAAATTGTTTCGCCAAAATAAGTTTTCAGTAATTGTTGATGAATCAATAGTAGTACCTAACATTTGTGTGTGGTCGCTAGAGTGGATCTAGATCATGGAAGGATAGGGGATGAATCTTTAGATCTCATTCCACTAACTGAGGGTAATTCTGTTAATCTTTACAGCAGTGTGACTGAATGCTTTAGCGTGAACAATATACCATATAAGGAAAACGTATTAGGTTTCGCTGCCGACGGAGCTAGTTTCATGATGGGAAAGCACAACTTCCTGTCCATCCTTTTGAAAAGAAATATCCTCCATTTGTTGATAATAAGATGCATATGCCATTCTTTCAGTCTGTGATCCTTTTATGTTCGTGCAAAACTGCCAAGGGCCCCTGAAGGGCTAATACGAGATATATTCAATTACTTTCGTACTAGCGCTAAGCGCATACTTGCATTACAGGCGTTCCAAGATTTTGTGAGGGTCAAGCCGCACAAATAGCTACATCCAAGCCAAACGACGTGGTTTTCGTTTCAGGAGGTAGTTTCTCGAGTGTCAGTTCAGAGCAAAATCATACTCTTGTTCTTTTCTTCATGCATGCTGCTTCCGAAGACACCATTGTTCAGAAACTGAAATGTCCTTACAATAAGCTATGTTTAAAATTCTTAGAATTTTTTACGCCTTTTTCAATCAACTAAATAAGCAAATGCAAAGCGAAGAGCCTCAGATGTATACATTAAGAGACAGTATTTCTTCTTAATTTCACACCATACTTGACTGCTATGTCAGAGCTGAGTACTTCCAGTCCTCAAATTTGGAGAAAATTCAGTACAAAGAGCCTCATATCTTTCTTCATCTTGAAGATATTTATTTCACTGCAAAGGTGCAGATTTCTTTGGAAAAAAATCAAAGTTTCTTATCAGCACATTGAGGTGGACAAGGTACGTTTCTTAGATTTTTATACTGAGGCAGTCCAGCAAATTTTATCCCGTATCTCTTGTGCGGATCCTGCAATTAAGTCACTGGAAGTATTGGGTCCGACAAAAATTCGTAGCTTCCAATCAATGGCCATAGTTGCGGCCTATCTTCTAATTATTGTGGCTAGCAACGAACTTCAGCAATCACACGCTGACTGTCGTCTTATTCACAACACCGAAATTGCATACAGACCTGCTGTTGGAGTAAAGGAATTTTGGAAATCTGTAAAGACCACAGTTACGTGGGCTCAAGTCCTGCATTTCCTGTACTCGCAAAATATGTATGGTGCCTGGTATGTCTTCCCCACTCAAGTGCTTCTGCAGAAAGAGTATTTTCCGCAGTTGGGATAATGAAGATTGAAAGCAGAAATAAGTTGCGTATCAAACCATTACGTGAGCTAATGCACACACAAAGATTGGTGAAAAATTTCCGAATGTTTCTCATTTGAAATTACAAATTCAGTGATAAATAGATAGAACAGTGATATGTATATGCTGACAATGAGGACCAATAAACTCTTTTCGATCTTCGGTGGTAAAATTTCATAACGCATGTAAATGGTGGCTTTTATCTATTTTCACGCTTTCGTGCTGCTCTTGGGGTAATAAGCGTTATTACGGACTTAACTGTTAATACTGCTGGTGAATTATATGAAGAAGAAAATTATGGCTGTAAAAAAATTTTCAATAAGTTATATCTGAAATGTATCATGAAGCACAAGAATGAAAACCATGTGCAGTGGCACCTATGCACGTATAATTCTGAGTCATTACATAGTATGGCGTTTTATGCACTTTTATTTTGTTGTGCGAATAACAATAATAATAATAATAACAGCAATAATCACATAAGAGATACATACATACATTGTTTGTGAAAACGCGATGGTAGTAATTTACTAATTTAATGAGACGCTGTCTAGTATCTACTGCTATCTCCCGCTTTCTGGAGTTTCTGTCGCCTGCTTTCGAGACTGTTACATCGGCCAACACTGTTTCCAAGCCGCACTCCATAGGCAATGATGGGGACCTGCTTTCCGTACGATAGTGCTTCCAGTTTTACGTGTTTTGGAAAATGCATAATTTTAAGTTTTTGAAGATATAACGTAAGTTATCACATTTTTCATATGTTTCACCACTTTGAAATCTTACCAAGATCTGAGCAGCTTTTTTTCGGATAGTATTTCATTTACAAAGAACTGTATCATCTACAGAGGTTTGCGGTTACTATCGATTTTGTGTGCCAAGTCATTGCACATGGCATAAGAACAGCCATGGAACAGCAGTAACCACCGTCCTGAGCACTCCAAAAAACACCGTTGAATGAATTACAATGCGCTGTAAATAAGTGACAGCAAAATTTGAGAGATGGAAAAGACCCGCCATGGCACAAAAGCCGTTGCACAAGGGCCGAGAGAAGGACTAAAGAATGGACACCCACGGAGGGTATAACAATAATAGGAGACTCTGCTGGGGCAGAAAACATGATGTAATTTGTGAGATGGGATACATGGGGGGTGAGCAGACCTCCAGTTGCCTGGAGATGCCGTTACGTCCAGAATAGGGCGAAGTCAGTAGCAAATTAAGAGAGCGTAGGAAGACAGCGCGTTGTCGGGTTCGAGGCTGAGTGCAGAGAGAGGGTCAAGTCTGGGATCCACGCTCTGCCCGCAATCTCTGAAGACACAACTGACATCCTCCAAAGCTTTCCGTTGGCTGCAGGCTCCAAGCGACACTCGTTTGCATATCTCGTCAGCAGCCTTTAACATGCGCAAACTGCTCTTCCAGAGCGCAGATCGTGGGAATTGTCCCGCGAACACAAGACAAGCCTGAAAACCAGAAAGAAAAATTCAGCAACTCAAAATGGTCAATAAAATGTTGACAAATCCCTCCAAGCAGATGGCAGCCTGCACACACTGTTAGAAAGTTGCCACATAAGCAGAGCGTTCTTCGTCACAGATTGAAATAAAACTAAATCCTTCTTAACAAACGAATACTGTACGAAGCCAAAATCAGTGTAAGGAGCACAATAAGAGAAATGTTCATACAACACGACAGTAAAATTTTGGCGATCGAGCTGACGAAAAATCCTAAGAAGTTTTGGTCTAGTATGAAGTCAGTAAACGGATCACCTAGACGGAATTTGCTGCTTCCAAAATTGTTTAAAAGCGTAAGGTCGTAAAACAACTGACCATTTCAATTACTGATCGATCAATAGAAGAATAGCAACAGAACCTGCTGAGATACTTGTACCGTTCTACACACATCCTGCGAAATAAATTGCTCCCCGTCTAGAAGCAATTTATCAGCGGTAGTTGGAGATTCTAAGTGATTGTAAAAAGCATAGCCTTTCCTTTTATCGAGTGAGGTGGCGCAGTGGTTAGCACACTGGACTCGCATTCGGGAGGACGGCGGCTCAAACCCGCGTCCGGCCGTCAGGATTTACGTCTTCCTTGATTTATCTAAATCGCTTCAGTCAAATGCCGGGATGGTTCCTTTGACAGAGCACAGCCAGTTTTCTTCCCCATCCTTCCCTAATCCGAGCATGCAGCCTGTCTCTAGTGACCTCGATGTCGACGAGACGATAAACACTAATTCCTCCTCCTTGCCGCTTACAAGAAGGGCCGTAGACAACTGCACATAATTATACGTCTATAGCACATCTCTGTTGTAGAATTATAGGATAAGTTTTACTTGCACATATTAAGACCTACTTGAGAAACGAAACTGTCTGTAGGTATCAACATGGCTTTGGAAAATAGAGATGTTAAGGAATTCAGCTTAGTCTTTATCACCCATGATGCCCATAGGGCTGTAGATACCGGTACCCACTGGAAACACTAACGACAGAAAATATCTACGAATATGCAAGTTGGAGCGACTGAAGTGGAAATACCACACAAAAGCACTTGTACAAGTGGAAGCCAGACTGATTCACTGGAAGAATTCTAAGGAATTCGATGGATGTCTGAGCATTGCTCATCAGTCTGGGAACCTTACCAGGTATGATTAATAAAGGACAGAGAAGATCCTAACAAGAGCTGAACGTTTCTCGCGGCTTCATTTAGAATGCTCGACAGCGCTGTGCAGATGCCCATCAAAATCCAGACGGTACAAGAAGCGTCATGCGTCATAGAGAAGTTTACAATTGAAATTCCAAGAGCGGATGCTCCAAGAAGAGTCGTGTAACGTATTAATTTCTCGCACATATGTTTCTTGAAATGACAATGAGTGGAAAATCTGAAAAATTCGAAGTCTTACGGAGGTGTAACACTGAAAGACCTGAGTCGAAACAAGGCCCCGAGAGTAGACAACATTCCATTAGAACTACTGATGGCCTTGGGAGAGCCAGTCCTGACAAAACTCTATCATCTGGTGAGCAAGATGAATGAGACAGGCGAAATACCCTCAGACTTCAAGAAGAATATAATAATTCCAATCCCAAAGAAAGCAGGTGTTGACAGATGTGAAAATTACCGAACTATCAGTTTAATAAGTCACAGTTGCAAAATACTAACGCGAATTCTATACAGACGAATGGAAAAACTAGTAGAAGCCGACCTCGGAGAAGATCAGTTTGGATTCCGTAGAAATATTGGAACACGTGAGGCAATACTGACCTTACGACTTATCTTAGAAGAAAGATTAAGGAAAGGAAAACCTACGTTTCTAGCATTTGTAGACTTAGAGAAAGCTTTTGACAATGGTGACTGGAATACTCTCTTTCAAATTCTAAAGGTGGCAGGCGTAAAATACAGAGAGCGAAAGGCTATTTACAAGTTGTACAGAAACCAGATGGCAGTTATAAGAGTCGAGGGGCATGAAAAGGAAGCAGTGGTTGGGAAGGGAGTGAGACAGGGTTGTAGCCTCTCCCCGATGTTATTCAATCTCTATATTGAGCAAGCAGTAAAGGAAGCAAAAGAAAAATTCGGAGTAGGTATTAAAATCCATGGAGAAGAAATAAAAACTTTGAGGTTCGCCGATGACATTGCAACTCTGTCAGAGACAGCAAAGGACTTGGAAGAGTAGTTGAACGGAATGGACAGTGTCTTGAAAAGAGGATATAAGATGAATATCAACAAAAGCAAAACGATGATAATGGAATGTAGTCGAATTAAGTCGGGTGATGCTGAGGGAATTAGATCAGGAAATGAGACACTCAAAGTAGTAAAGGAGTTTTGCTATTTGGGGAGCAAAATAACTGATGATGGTCGAAGTAGAGAGGATATAAAAAGTAGACTGGCAATGGCAAACAAAGCGTTTCTGAAGAAGAGAAATTTGTTAACATCGAGTATAGATTTAAGTGTCAGGAAGTCGTTTCTGAAAGTATTTGTATGGAGTGTAGTCATGTATGGAAGTGAAACGTGGACGATAAATAGTTTAGACAAGAAGAGAATAGAAGCTTTCGAAATGTGGTGCTACAGAAGAATGCTGAAGATTAGATGGGTAGACCACATAACCAATGATGAAGTATTGAATAGAATTGGGGAGAAGAGGAGTATGTGATGTGGCACAACTTGACAAAAAGAAAGGACCGGTTAGTAGGACATGTTCTGAGGCATCAAGGGATCACAAATTAGCATTGGAGGGCAGCGTGGAGGGTAAAAATCGTAGAGGGAGACCAAGAGATGAATACACTAAACAGATTCAGAAGGATGTGGGTTGCAGTAAGTACTGGGAGATGAAGAAGCTTGCACAGGATAGAGTAGCACGGAGAGCTGCATCAAACCAGTCTCAGGACTGATGACCACAACAACAACAACGGAGGTGTACCGACAGTTATTGTTCCCACGCAACGTTAAAGAACAGCATAGGAAAAGAAGGAACGAAAGTGCTACCCTAGGTACTCTCCGCAACATACCGAATGGTGGCTGGCGGAGTACAGATGCGGATGTAAAAGGTTCTTGTAGGACACACTCACGAATAATCTTAGAACTGTGAAAACATTTCTGTTAATCGCTTACATTAAGCACTAGATGACGTCTATAATCTGGGCTCCACCAAATTAAGCACAGAGACACATGGAAGAATTACGTCGTGAGATCACTTGCGTAACTTTTGCCCTTCTGCTGTTGAACGTAGGTTGGAATGACGGAATTCGAGATCGGGACGTTGAACTGACAAGAATCGAGGACTACATGCCTAACCAGTCTACATCTCCTAGAAGAATATTAAATTTGTACCTGTTGCTTTTTTTTGGTCATCAGTTTTCTGACTAGTTTGACATGGCCTGCCACAAATTCCTCTCCTGTGCTAACCTCTTCATTTCGCAATAGCAATTGTACCCTATGTCCTCAATTCTTTGTTGGGCGTATTCCAATCTTGTCTTTCTCTACAGTTTTTACCCTCTACAGCTCCCACTAATACTATGGAAGTTATTCCTGATGCCGTAACAGATGTCCTGTAATTTTATACCTCCTTGTCCATGTTTTCCATATGCTCCTTTCCTAATCGATTCTGCAGAGAACCTTCTCATTCCTTGCCTTATGAGTCTACCTAATTTTCAACTTTCTTCTGTAGCACCACATCTCAAAAGCGTCAATTCTTTTCTGTTCTGGTTATCCTGCAGTCCATGTCTCGCTACAGTACAATGATGTGTTCCAAATGAACGTTCTCAGAAATTTCTTCCTCGAGTCAAGACCTATGTTGATACTAGCAAACTTCTCTTGGCTAGAAATGCCTTTTTCACCACATTCTCCTGTGTCTCTTTTAATAATTCAGTAGAATTTAATTTGAGAATATCTTCACAGTTCTCTTTAAAAACATTTCCTCAGGTAAAAAGTCTCTGACTTATGCAAGCGTACGCTCCATACGTAACTCTCTGGAAATCATGTTCTAATAGTGAGGGCGACACTGTTCGATGTAAGACTAATATCTTTTGCAGAAGTGATTCTTTTTCTCGGGCTAGTATTGGTTTCAGATTCGTTGCCCTCTTCCATCAGCTTTGACACAATTCCGAGGTGTTTGAACACGGTTACATTTTCCATCTTTCTACCTCTTAGAGATATAACTGCATTTTATTTATGTCCGTTGTGTGCTTCATTATTTTTGTTTGGCTTCTGTTGATTTTCTATTCCTCACTTTTGTATTAGTACCCAAGATGACATAAAAGTTCCGTAATCTGCGATCTCGTTTATTTCATTAGATACTTGAAACACGAATCTTACGTGAGACCTTTGCTCGGGATGTGTGCAGTGGCAGTTGAAAGTAATTGCGTCCTTCGGAGTGTTAACACGTTCCCTGCTAGCCGGATTGATATAATAATGCCTAGACTTCCCGAGGGCGGCGAGGGCCTCTCAAGAGCTTTACAAGGAGAGTGGCCAATGTTACCAATTGAGCTCATCGACGCCATCACAGAAGAGTGGGCACATCTGCAGAGGCTCCACTGCGGTGACCTCGGATTGCTATCACACTCATTTGGTTCCATTGGAGTTACTCGGAATATGAGTTAGTGAGGACAGTTAACACGAATTGCGTCACACCTGTCCCACGCCCAATATCTTTGTAGAGTGACTATCAAATAACAAGACTTACGTAAGATATATGGTTTATTACAAACTTGTTATAGTTTAACGTTTATCTACGTCAATATATAGGATGTTAAAAAAGTGTCGAATAATTTCTGATATTGTAGTACTCACGGAAACAATGGTCTCAAAACACATGATTTCTCTGATCATCCGCGGCAGTGCATCCCTATGCGCTTCGGTGTAAAGAATCGTTCGCTCTAAAGTTGATACGCTTGTTGTAGTACGTGGTGGCATGACATGCCCTGCCGGCCGGGGTGGTCGAGCGGTTCTAGGCGCTACTGTCTGGAGCCGCGCGACCGCTACGGTCGCAGGTTCGAATCCTGCCTCGGGCATGGATGTGTGTGATGTCCTTAGGTTAGTTCGGTTTAAGCAGTTCTAAGTTCTAGGGGACTGATGACCTCAGAAGTGAAGTCCCATAGCGCTCAGAGCCATTTGAACCATTTTTTTGACATGCCCTGAACACGAGAACCTGTAATGTCTTCACATCGTTGACTGGATTGTTGCTGATTAATTTCTTCAAGCGTCCCCACAACCAAAAGCTTAGGGGACTGACGTCCCGGGATCGAGAAGGCCGACGTATGTGACTTCCCTGGCCATTACAATAGTGTTGAAATCTCATCAACAGATGTTAACTCTCATTGCTGAGAAAATGTGCTGACGAGAGATCGGATTGTATCGAAGCCTGACAAGGGGAGGTCGCCAATCGGGACGCGCCGATTTCGCCCAAATGGCGTGTGTATAAGGAGGCGGGTTTCCACATCACGTGCCTTAAATATTTCACCTGAGTGGGTCTTAGGAAAGGAAAAAGTGCTCTCGAAAGTTTTTCCAATGCAACCCAACAAAAAGTGACTGATAATCTCGAAACGTTTGATGAAGATTTCAAAGCAAACTTCACCAGTGCTCTTTCCTACGCTTTTTCAATTTATAAAGAAAACGGGATGATCACTGACAATCCTCATATGTCCTTCAGTCGTACAGTATTATCCATAGTCACCAATTGCAGAGGCAGTTATCGACGTTATGAATACGCATTTCATACAGCACGACGAAGATCTGATACTATGCACAGAGCCTGATGAAGAAAATATTTATGAAGAGGTGCGTGGAACATCTCTCTCTCTCTCTCTCTCTCTCTCTCTCTCTCTCTCTCTCACACACACACACACACACACACACACACACACACACACACACACACACACACACACACACACGTTTATCATATGTAGTCTCTTTTTACCTGTCACAGGTGACTTCTTCAAGTACAGATGAGGATTAATCTCCTGAAGATTTCTCCACGAGTTCCTCACGTACATCAGCAACATTGGCTGACAAGAAGAAGGTCCTGGAATTTGCTGACGCTCATCCGAAATGGAAATTTGCAACATTGCACTCTAGATCCTCAATCATGAAAAAAAGAGATTATCTTAAAACTTGGAGGAAAGAAGTACACCAAGGTGGCACCAGACTTAAAAGTTGTCCTTAGTAGACTCAGAAACATGGGAACAGGTGACGACTAGACCCCTACAGCAATGGGCAATGACCGCTGCATTCCCGTATTTGTCGGAGAGTCTTCACTTTCGTGCTTCTAATACTTGGGCAAAATCCTTCAAGAGAAAATATTCGATAAGGCAGCAAAAATAATGTCGCAACTTTGGGCGAAACAATGACAGCAGCAGAGAAGTTTCGTATGCAGATGAGACATTTAATGCCACATTTCAACATCGACTACATAATTAACACCGACCAGACCGGATGCCAGTATTAGTCAACGTACAACAGGTCTCTGGATGTCAGAGGTGCAAAGATTGTTATGGTGAAGAAACTCAAACTATCGAAGACCACCCACTCTTACAAAGCACAGTACAGTTTAACCGCTTCAGGGAAACATTTACCCCTTGTGTTTTTATGTTTGCAAGAGCCTGCGAATAAATTCGGTCCTCGGGTTGCCGCCTCTGTCAAAAAACTAGAAGACGAATACGAAAATGTAGTCGTTACTTGTTCCATGTCAGGGAAACTAACAAAAGAGCTTTATGCAACATTCCTGGAAACAACATTGAAGCCATACGTCGCAGAAAATAAATTTCTTCTGTTGGTGGATTCTTGGAGCGGCCAAACAGATTCAACATTGTATGATGAGATATTTACGAATGAATTAGGCGAGGCAATGTGTATGAAGGTCATTCAACCAAAATGTACACTGCTGGTTCAACCGTGTGATGTATATTCCTATCACAAAGTCAAAATTCTAATTAAAAGACTACAAAGTGCCCCTGAATTGCTCCGACAACAACGAGAAATATCATCAAGAGAAGATGCAGTTAAAATACATTCGATAGTGCAGCATCAATTCAGTGTTCCTGTGTTCACCCCTATGATCCAGTACGCTTGGTTTGCATCCAAACTGATAGCGGACAATCCGTCGTTTCAAAACCTGAATGAAGTGTCCTTTCCAAGGACGCATGTTTCGCCAAAATGTAACTGCTCAAACAATGCCTTCATAAAATGTGCCTGGTGTGAAACACATATATGTTTCACATGTTTCTATGATAGATGTCACCATAAAAATTGCAAAAATTCTACTGTGATAGTGAATGAAACGTAGCGCACGTAATCACAAGAATCTTTGGAAATTTTATTTTCATTAACACTTTCGCCTAATTATATAAATATACTGCTTGAATGTGTTTAATTTCTACGGTAAATAGGTGAACAATCGGAAGAATCGAAGTAAAATAAACGTGGGAAAAAACAGAAAAAAGAATCAGGAAGCACCTGGGATTGATCTCAGGTCGCCTGTTTACGCTATGCCGTTAACCACGAACAGAGCGCTGAATAAGGTATATAGTGCTATTGGAAAAACTTTCGAGAGTATTTTCTCCTTTCCTAAGGGTCACTCAGGAGAAATATTTAAGGCACGTGATGTGGAGACCCACCTCCTTCTACACACGCAATTTGGGCGAAATCAGCGTGTGCCAATTGGCGACCTCCCCTTGTGAGTCTTTCAGGACAAGGTACGTCATCCAGCAAGGAGGCCAATACGTTGTGGTAGCACTTACGACCCTATTAAGATATCATCAAGAACTCCTGCTCGTAAGTTGATTCACAAACGGTGCTGATCGCCTCTTTCTGCATTTTCATGGGGATTTCCTTCAGATCACACACGTTGCTCTTGCTAATTCACAGCACTGCACTTCTGCAAGAGCCCCTTGCAGCAATGCAATCTCCCACGGTGGCCTCTGGCATTGAGGCCTAGACGTTCTGAAGGCGGTGTAGATACAGCAGTTATTAATGAAGTTCCGGGCAACAGCGTGGCTCGCACCTTTCGCTGCAGCTAATCTTCGCTCAGTGGTTCCAGGATTTTTGCGCACTAAATGTAGCACACAGTCTTCCATCTCCACAGTTATACCTTAGTTGCGCTAGAGAACCTGTGTGCTTACGACGCTGGAAAAGCCGACTGAATAGCTTATGCGATCGTGCACTAGGACGTCAATATACTGGGTGAACATTAATAATGCCGGGATGGATTCCTCACTGGAAATGGGGGAGGGGGGGGGGGGGGGGGGGGGGGGGGAAGGCCGGCCGGTGTGGCCGTGCGGTTAAAGGCGCTTCAGTCCTGGAATCGCGTGACCGCTGCGGTCGCAGGTTCGAATCCTGCCTCGGGCATGGATGTGTGTGATGTCCTTAGGTTAGTTAGGTTTAATTAGTTCTAAGTTCTAGGCGACTGATGACCTCAGAAGTTAAGTCGCATAGTGCTCAGAGCCATTTGAACCATTTGGGGGGGGGGGGGGGGGGGAAGGTCCCATGACTACGTATCCGCAAATGGACGGTGTGTGTGTGCAACGACAACTAACCGTCTCAGAATACAGTACGGAGGTGCTTCACATCCACGTCACAACAGATGTTCAAACTGGCCTCCATGACATACAATGCACGCGTTTACACTTCGCATTATGGATAATAATCGTACTTTGGCCTACAACATGTTGGCGGGCCACTTGCCTGGAACTTTTAATACTATTCGTCTCAATATCTAGTAGAACCCGGTCCTCCAAATCTGGTGTACGCACAGTCCGCCGTCTCCCTGCACGTTTGTCTGTCTGAAAGGAACCATGATGACACAAACACTCAAAAACGGATTGAAATGTGTGATGTGGTTTGTATCTGTGAGGGTCATTGTTTTGGTATAGCTATGCTGCCTCTACGCCGTTGGCCGGCCGGGGTGGCCAAGCGGTTAAAGGCGCTACAGTCTGGAACCGCGTGACCGCTACGGTCGCAGGTTCGAATCCTGCCTCGGGCATGGATGTGTGTGATGTCCTTAGGTTAGTTAGGTTTAAGTAGTTCTAAGTTCTAGGCGACTGATGACCTCAGAAGTTAAGTCGCATAGTGCTCAGAGCCATTTGAACCATTTGGGGGGGGGGGGGGGGGGGAAGGTCCCATGACTACGTATCCGCAAATGGACGGTGTGTGTGTGCAACGACAACTAACCGTCTCAGAATACAGTACAGAGGTGCTTCACATCCACGTCACAACAGATGTTCAAACTGGCCTCCATGACATACAATGCACGCGTTTACACTTCGCATTATGGATAATAATCGTACTTTGGCCTACAACATGTTGGCGGGCCACTTGCCTGGAACTTTTAATACTATTCGTCTCAATATCTAGTAGAACCCGGTCCTCCAAATCTGGTGTACGCACAGTTCGCCGTCTCCCTGCACATTTGTCTGTCTGAAAGGAACCATGATGACACAAACACTCAAAAACGGATTGAAATGTGTGATGTGGTTTGTATCTGTGAGGGTCATTGTTTTGGTATAGCTGTGCTGCCTCTACGCCGTTGGCCGGCCGGGGTGGCCAAGCGGTTAAAGGCGCTACAGTCTGGAACCGCGTGACCGCTACGGTCGCAGGTTCGAATCCTGCCTCGGGTATGGATGTGTGTGATGTCCTTAGGTTAGTTAGGTTTAAGTAGTTCTAAGTTCTAGGGGACTGATGACCTTAGACGTTAAGTCCCATAGTGGTGGTGGTGGTGGTGGTTAGTGTTTAACGTCCCGTCGACTACGAGGTCATTAGAGACGGAGCGCAAGCTTGGGTTATCGAAGGATTGGGAAGGAAATCGGCCGTGCCCTTTCAAAGGAACCATCTCGGCATTCGCCTGAAACGATTTAGGGAAATCACGGAAAACCTAAATCATGATGGCCGGAGACGGGATTGAACCGTCGTCCTCCCGAATGCGAGTCCAGTGTGCTAACCACTGCGCCACCTCGCTCGGTAAGTCCCATAGTGCTCAGAGCCATTTGAACCTCTACGCCGTTTCCCTCTGCTTGGCCGTACACAAACACCAACTCGGTTTGTTACCGACGTGAATACGGGACCATTCTGCTGCTTACAGTACCCTTCGTCAATCATACAGCCTGCAATACACATGGAACACACGACCCGTAGTCAGAGGAAATTTCATTCGTCAGCGCCATCCACCGTGGTGACGGTGCATTCCCGGTCACATCTTCATCGAACCTTTTTTTCTCTATTTCCAGTCAGGAGTCCGTCCCCACAGTTTGTCGGTTTTATTAATGTTAACCCTATATTTCAGCATAGAGGACGGGCTCACAGGGTACTTTTACTTACTTACCCATAGCAAAAATTTATATCCGCCGTATCTGTTGTGGATAGCAGGTTTCCACTGCTAACAAGTAACAAAAAATGTACTGAGTAACAAACCAGTCTTGTGGTTCATCATCTCCTTGCATTAGGTCAGCTGTTTACTTTTACATTTCCTGTAATCTGAAAACGAGTTCAATGTGTAAAATGCCCCTCGAATCTTAGATTCTGAACACATGTGAAAATGTCTACAGAAAAAATGGTCTGTTAGAAAATGCCCACTTACAATATGAAAGTTTTGACCCATGAAATTTTATTAAATATTATCTAACACTATCTGACAATAATTTCAAGAATTACTGTGCAAGGGCACGGCTTACTTTCTGAAATGGTTTGATCAATGGACATAAATGAACATTTAAATAAATTATAGTGATCAAATTTCCTATCAGCTAGTTCTTGACCTAATTTACGAACTGTATCAATGACCCATCTAATAGTCTAAAGCATGTTCAGTGAACATACATGCCTCGCAATGTTATGTTTTATAATTTTTCCACAAAAGCCTGAAGCTATCTTATATGGGAATAAATAATGCGTGGAGCATGAGGCATCGTTGGATGCTACGAAGATCTGAACGAAACTTAGATTCAAAAACCTGAAAAGTCATGCAGAGAAGCTAGCAACTGATCACGCTGTGGGACGAACAAGTTCTGACAGTGAGAGTAACTCGTATGAATAAACAATTTGCTGAAGGAACCTGATTGTGGTAGAATCTGCACTATAATTAACTGCAAGGTGCATGAACGCATGGCAAGTTACATGGTATCAAGATGTTTCAATTATCAGTTTATCGGAGGCAAGGAATATGTAGATAAATTAAGAGCGATCATTTTCAAATAAATGATTATTTCAACTCAAAACACAACTCATACTACAACTAAGTATACAATTATTTATATACGAACCACGTGGTATTCTGTGCCAGCAAACAACAGGAAATCCATCCACAAATTGTTCAAGAATCCTACTAAAGTGTCAAAAATAGTTAAATGAATGAGAAAGTGTTTCATTTAATTCGTCTACGATTGAGATGTACTATTTAGAATCCGGGTTCTGGCCCACGTGAATCTAGACTGAATATCTCACAGCTCAAATCGCTTCAGCCATAATGGCTCGTTACAGGCTTACAACCGTTGCACTGAATTAATACTCTAAGCAGCACAACACTAGGCTTTACCTCGCCGTAATTCACAACTCGTAACAAGAGGATGCAGAAAGCAATCTCATGGCAAGTTTGCGCATCTACCGTCTCCAACAAGAACGTCTCAGCGCAGGGTAGCGCGCAAAAGAAACATGGCTCCAGCACCTAACAGGAAACGGCACCAAGAAGTCTCTCCCTCACACAATTCTTCATTGTACCATTTGAACGCAGTCCAAGCGTTACCTGCTCGACGCTGGGCAGAGTTCCCATCGGCTGAGACTCTGTTCAAAGAACGTCACTTAGACCATTCTTCATCCCTGACCAAAGACTGTCCTCACATAAAACACTGATTAGTGGACACAGAACATGTCAGCAATGTGCTCGCGAATTATAGGATGTGGAAAATAGTAAAAGCCGGATGTTGGCATTTGTGCAATCTGCGGATGTTTGCTGATGATGCTGCGGTGTACGGTAAGGTGTCGAAGTTGAGTGACTGTTGGAGGATACACGATGACTTAGACAAAATTTGTAGTCGGTGTGATGAATGGTAGCTAGCGCTAAATGTATGAAAATATAAGTTAATGCGGATGAGTAGCAAAAACAAACCAGTTAAGTTCGGATATAGCATTGTTAGTGTCCAGCTTGACACAGTCACGTCGTTTAAATATCTGGGTGTAACGTTGCAGAGCAGTATGAAATAGAATGAGCATGTGAGGATTACGGTAGGAAAGGCGAATCGTCGAGAGAATTCTAGGAAATTGTGGTTCATCTCTAAAGGAGATCGACATAGTACGCTAGTACGACCAATTCTTGAGGACTGCTCGAGTGTTTGGGATCCGTAGCAGGTGGGATTAAAGGAAGACATGGAAGCAATTTAGAGGCGGGCTGAAAGATTTCTTGCTGGTAGGTCCGAACAAAACGCAAGTGTTGCGGAGACGCTTCGGGAACTCAATGGGATTCCCTGGAGGGCAGGCGATATTCTCTTCGATGAACACTATTGAGAAAATTTGGAGAACAGGTTGACTGCTAAACGATCCTGTTGCCTCCATCACATATTGCGCGTAAGGACCACGTAGATAAGATGCGAGAAATTAGAGCCCATGCGGAGGCATATACATAGTCGTTTCCCCCTCGTCCTGTTTGCCAGTGGCCGGCCGCGTTGGCCGCGCGGCTCTAGGCGCTGCAGTCCGGAACCGCGGGACTGCTGCTGTCGCAGGTTCGAATCCTGCCTCGGGCATGAATGTGTGTGATGTCCTTAGGCTAGTTAGGTTTAAGTAGTTCTAAGTTCCAGGGGACTGATGACCTAAGATGTTAAGTCCTATAGTGCTCAGAGCCATTTTTGTTTGCCAGTGCAACAGGAAAGTTGGTTGGTTGGTTTGGGAGATTAAAGGGACCAGACTGCTACGGTCATCGGTCCCTGCAACAGGAAAGGAAATGACTGTTAGTGGTACAGGGTACCCTCCGCACTCGCAGTAAGGTGTAGAATCGATGTAGATGTCTATGTGCCAAGCACCTTTCAACTTCAACTCTGTTTTCGCTTTGGGGAACAGATAAAAGAGCATGAGGCAGAAAATTGAGGGAAACTGGCACAAAAACGAGTCCGCAACAAAATGCATCACAGGGTTAATATTGTGGGTCGGTGCATCATTCCGTTACACACTTCTTGATCTGATCTTCCACAAATTGGATATCTCGTTCCCTCTGCTTGCTGAAGACATCAGTGCAGTACCCCTAACTAATTACGGAGCGAGGTGTCGCAGTGGTAACACTCTGCAGCTGCACTCGAGAGGGCGGCAGTTCCAGTCGTCGACAAGCCATCCTAATTTAGATTTTCAACCAGTAAATCCCGATTCTTTAAAGGATGGAACTCCCATGTATAAAGCAGCTCCAGACGTCTGATTACTTTACGAAGGAGTTAACGCTTTAAATACTTCGTTTCAACCACGTAAGCGAGAAGAAGGTTAGAAAAGGTTTGAAATTACGTTTGAAGTTTGTTGCAAGTCGCTATGCACCCTCATTTTGAAACAGTGGACAAATGTAATATGTATAATTTGCGCTCCATTTTAAGCGAAATCAAGTTTTTCACGCGTTTTAAAGTTTATAACGTCAGATCTCCTGAACTATGTATTGCACCATGATATAATTTTGCAGGTACACTCATCAGTATATGTAAATATTGTCTGAACAGTACGTTGCGAACAGAGTTATTAGTAAAGAAGTAATAAATTAAAAATGTCATTTCAGATGTTTAAGTTTTACTACGCGCCATTTTAAGCAGGAGCTAGCTTTTCACACGTCCCAATGTCTATGACATACTATCTCCTCTACTATGTGTCGTAGATTGACATAATTTTGCAGGTAAATTCAATGGTATATATGGATGCTTTCTGAAATCTCTGCTGCGAATAGAGACGATAATAAAGAAGTAATTAATTGAAAGGTCATGTCTGGTGCTGAGGTATTACTTCATGAATAACGAAAATGAAGTAAGCCATAAAATATTACCCCCTTCATCAATTTGTGGGGTGCGAGCCAGGGAGAAAATGTTTCATAAAGGTCTGAAATAATGTGCAAACTTTTTTGAAAGTCGTTAAGTGCTCTCATTCTCAAATACTGGATGCATAAAGTCCGGGTATTTGTGCACCGTCAGTTACGCTCCCTCAAGAAATTGGAAATTTGTGGTAAAGTCTTATGGGCCCAAACTGCTGAGGTCATCGGTCTCTAAGCCTACACACTACTTAATCTAACTTAAACTAACTTACACAAAGGACGACACACACACACACCCATGCCCGAGGGAGGACTCGAACCTCCGACGGGGGCAGCCGCACGGACCGTGACAAGGCGCCTGAGATCACGCGGCTACCCCGCGGGGTGCTGCCTCAAGACAAAGACACAGTTTCTAACTGTAGTACTTGACTTATTGTGTTAAACTTTTAACTAAGATTACCTCTTAAAGAGTATATTACGACAGCATTTTGAAGTTTTAAATTGGGTCAATAATTATGGGAAATAATGAAACTCAAATTTTTGTTTCCTCTGGGAGGTGTTAGATAGGCAACCTGCAGCTAGTATTAGGTACTAAGTTCCGGGATAGTGGCTTAGTATTATAGATGGCTTCCCCAGATGACTAAAGGAAAATGCCGTTGAATCATGATCAGCGGCCTAATATGGAAAAACTAAACGGTCATCCGTTCCTTCTGTTTCGCCTGCTCAGTGCTCTTTTTTCATTTTTGCTGGTGGGGGGGTCATCCAGTGCCTGGAGTTTTGCGTTGTTACAAGATCGTGCGTTGATATATTGCTAATTATGTTACAAGCTCCACGATAGCAGGGGTGTCTCGGTTGTCTCTCTCTTTCTGAGAGATTTTTTGCACAAACTTACGTCATGTCTATGTATGTAGTTCACATACAAAAATTAAAAATGTGTTCTACTGCACCTAGATTTTTGCCGTACCTTAACATGTTACTACAGCGCAGGATTTCCAAGTATTCTCATTTGTTTCATAGTCAAATGGAGGGAGAAATAGTTCTCATTTTTATTACGTTTAAGTCTCGATTTAATTTTATACACACAGAGTAAAATTAGTAATTGCACTCCAAGGGCATATTTCGACACTGAATAATTACGTTATCAAAGTTATATACATAATTAGTAGATCTAGGATATAAAAGACATTTGAGATGTCTTTATTTAGCTTAGTGACACCAAAAATTTGTTCCCAGAGAAAATAAGAGCTGCGGAATACTGTTGTATTAAAATATATGAACTTCCGCCGCATTACCGTCTATTATTACAAAGTTAAATTATTACGATAATATACTAAAGTCTTTTTACGTTCGCATCATGCGGTTTGGTTTCATTGTTGAATTCGGAAGCCTAAAATTTCTGCTACATGAGGACAACCTTCAACCATTACGACACAAGAGTTCTCTTAAAATATGTATCTCCTACATACGCGATACTGGCTATACTACATAAACTCAAAAATGTGAGCAATGAATAAATGAATGAATATATAAATAAATTTGGGTTTCTGAATTTTCATTTTACGTGTTGGTTGGGGTGTAGGAACGAAGCAAATTCTAAACTATGCCTCGAATGGTATAAACATGAATTTTTGATTACACGCCCCTTGAGATGGTGGCCTTAACATGAATACGCCAACAAACAAATATTCCAAGGGACCGTTTTGTCAGTACAGTAGCACCTAGGATTCAGACCTGTTATCCATTTCATAGATTAATTGTCTATCAGCCTCCTGTACTTTGTCCAGCTTGATAGCTTCTCGTGGTCATCAGCAAATGATTCTCAGACGGTCAACGTGTCGGTTGATGCGTTCTGATTTTGGAGTGCCACTTGCAGAAACGGATTGGCAGCTGCTGCTAAAGAGCTATAGCGTTTATCGGTAACTAGCGCCTACCATAAAAAAAATTTTTTTTTAGAAAGATCGTATTTAGCTGATCTGTTATTTAACTTTCTTTAGCATGCAAGGGCAATGATATGCAATACATAGGTCTTGCCAGTTATTTTTACATTTCTTAGAGTTTGAGAGAACCGGCCAGTTATGGCTTCTTATCTTGCATGTCACATTCCCCGTAAATACTTGTACAGTATACAACCTACCCTAGTGAATTGACAGAGTAATTTTCAGCACGAGAACTTTAAGAATGAATGTTTCTATGCGATGAAAATATTTTAAAAGCGTTAATTTTAGGGGGTGACATAACTGTATAATTCAGGAACACATTTAGCAATTTCAACAAAATTTTACATACACATGACTCATTTTTTTTTTATACAACTATTGTAGGGTAAATACCCCTACCACACATATGAGTTGGTGTGGGGGTGAGAAGTCGTGACATGTAAAACTGTTTGATAACGACCGATATTAGTATCGAGTACGTAGTTTGCCCGTTCGCTACGCTCACTGGCAACAGTACCAATAAATTTTGTGGGACTCACCAACATAATTCTGACACACATACAAGGTGTCAAGTCAACATTATCATGGATCACGCAACTCAAACTTGACCTAGTAAAAGCAAAAATCGATCCAACGGAAGTCCAAGACAGAAACACATACAGAGACAAGATGTAATGGTTCAAATGACTCTGAGAACTATGGGACTTAACATCTGTGGTCATCAGTCCCCTAGAACTTAGAACTACTTAAACCTAAGTAACCTAAGGAGGTAACACACATCCATGCCCGAGGCAGAATTCGAACCTGCGACCGTAGTGGTCGCGCGGTTCCAGACTGAAGCGCCTAGAACCGCTCGGCCACACTGGCCGACAGACAAGATATACAAGTAGAATGTTAGAACGAAGTCTTTAAGGAACAGGGAGAAATTGGACAGAGGATAGGAAGAGACTCGATGGAGAAAAAAATGAGAGAATAGGGGAAGATTAGAAAGAATGCTCAAATGAGGCAGAATGCTTTGCGTGATTCTACAGGGTCTCTATGTCAATAACAATATATACTGGATTGCAGTAGTGCTAATTTTCGCGACCTGTTTCGCCTATTGAACAACACGGAAAAAGAGGAAGATTACGCTTAATACTTTATAAGTTTGTCGATTTAATTCAATACAGGAAATAATTACCAACTGGTCATTTTCGAACATTTTTACATGTCACCCCTTCTCAATCCCACACTCTCCTAGGGATATTAGGTAGGGGTATCTTCTTCCCATAATGTTATTACTGAAATAATAACTCATGTACAAAAAAAATTTTTGGTTGAAATTGCTCGAGGCATTACTGATTTATGCTTTTATCTCATCCCTTTTCATCCCCATCGCAATCCATAGGGATGCTACGGGTGTTTTGCGTAACATTAATCTCTTCCAGTGGTACGTGCGCCAAGTATGGTAGAAAAGTATTACAGTCCTTTCATTACGTATGCTGATGTGTCGCTGTCTTTGCACCCCTCGCTAAGCACATCACCACTCCTATGAGTGCAAATTTATCGGAAATGTTAACATTGAGCGTAGAGACCGCGAAGACTAAGTATTCGATACTAATATCGGTCGTTATTAAACAGGTTTATATGTCAAGGCTTCCCACTTCCACACCCACTCCTATGCGTGTATATACCCCACAGTAGTTTCATTCAAATATTGAGTCCTGTACATATATAATTTGGTTGAAATTGCTCAAGAAGTTCCTGAGTTATGCTGCTATGTCACACCCTTTTCACCGTCGACCACCCCTATGGCAAGTAGGTGGTTCTTACGCTCTTCAGAAACCTTCGCGATTCTGCGTATACCAACTCGCCATAGTTCCATTGCAATTGTATGAATGGTATAAGAATGCATATGAGACAAACAAGTCTATATTACATAGGACAACAAAAGCTTTCTTAATACCATCGCACGATATTTCGCAGAACTATGTCATTTTAGTAGCAACACTTATAAATCTGGTGTTTCATCAAGGTCCCACGTCAGCAGATGTAGAACTGGGGAAAATTTCTTATCCAGCGTCTTACTGTGACGAAACTCCCCAGATTGTTTTCAGTAACAATGTTAATCTTGACCAGGCGTCATTATTATATTTTCTAATGCACATGCCTAAGAAGCGTGACGATGCATCGTATTCATTGTTTCCTACTGCCAATATCATGTTCCCTGCAGTAAACGCACCGTCCTGTATATCTATTAGCCATACGAGAAATTGTGGCAACGATGAAACGCTGTAGCGAACTTTTCTGAATCATTGAAATTTCTTTGATGCAGGTGGAGGCAGTCATGAAAGTGCAGACAAGCGAATCCACGAGAGCCAATATCATCTTCGAACACACGGAAAGTAAGTGCTTTTTGCTACGGGTCGGATCATGTAGGAATGAAATAAGTTAAGACGATGTTAAACCGACAGTCAGCGAAGAGTGATGAAGAGGACTGAACGTGTTACCTAATATAATCCAGCTAATTATTGAGAGAAATATTCTGCGACACGTTCCCTCCCAGCCCCAGCGTCGTGGGCTATTTGGAAACTCCGTGGCAAATGAAAACTGTATGCTGGACGGCAACACGAAACTCGGACCTCTGCCTTTCGCTATCAATACTCTTACCGATGAGCTAATCACGACTTTCCCTGACAGCTTCAGTACTGCTTGTACATCGCACCTACTTGACAAACTAATTCAGAAATCATGCTGGGTAAACCCTCGTGGAAGAAACGGTGCCGTAGACAAAAGTAAGAAAGAGGCACTCGGAAAATTAAAGCTGCGAGTGCGTGGCGTGTGAGTGATGCGTGGCCCGGGGAGTGGGGGGGGGGGGGGGGGGGGGGGGGGGGGGGGGGGGAACAGAGCCACCACACAGAGCGGGGCAGGCTTTTAGGGACGGTAAAATCTCATATTTTAATGTGGTTCTTAAAGGATGAGATAAACAGGACACTCAAAGTTTTGGATAAATGAAGAAGTGTGAGAATAAGTTAGAAACACACATCTATGCTACTATCTAAAAAAAATTCGCAGTTTAACGTTGTTGAAAAAAATCTCGAAAAGTTCGTGACCGATTTACTTCCGTAATGTAAAATGAACGTTTGCGTGGGTACAGCCTTCACTTTTATATATAGAGGAAATGTTTTTAGCGAAAATCTAGAAACGATATTCGCTGATTTACTTCAGCTTTTTGCACAGTACTGTACTAAACGTTCGGGGGATAAGAATATAACATGAGAAAGATTGTTAGCAAAAATCTCAGAGTTCTTAACCGATTTTCTTCAAATTTTTGCACAATACTCTCCCAGACTGACATAGTCGATATATATATATATATATATATATATATATATACTCCTGGAAATGGAAAAAAGAACACATTGACACCGGTGTGTCAGACCCACCATACTTGCTCCGGACACTGCGAGAGGGCTGTACAAGCAATGATCACACGCACGGCACAGCGGACACACCAGGAACCGCGGTGTTGGCCGTCGAATGGCGCTAGCTGCGCAGCATTTGTGCACCGCCGCCGTCAGTGTCAGCCAGTTTGCCGTGGCATACGGAGCTCCATCGCAGTCTTTAACACTGGTAGCATGCCGCGACAGCGTGGACGTGAACCGTATGTGCAGTTGACGGACTTTGAGCGAGGGCGTATAGTGGGCATGCGGGAGGCCGGGTGGGCGTACCGCCGAATTGCTCAACACGTGGGGCGTGAGGTCTCCACAGTACATCGATGTTGTCGCCAGTGGTCGGCGGAAGGTGCACGTGCCCGTCGACCAGGGACCGGACCGCAGCGACGCACGGATGCACGCCAAGACCGTAGGATCCTACGCAGCGCCGTAGGGGACCGCACCGCCACTTCCCAGCAAATTAGGGACACTGTTGCTCCTGGGGTATCGGCGAGGACCATTCGCAACCGTCTCCATGAAGCTGGGCTACGGTCCCGCACACCGTTAGGCCGTCTTCCGCTCACGCCCCAACATCGTGCACCCCGCCTCCAGTGGTTGTCGCGACAGGCGTGAATGGAGGGACGAATGGAGACGTGTCGTCTTCAGCGATGAGAGTCGCTTCTGCCTTGGTGCCAATGATGGTCGTATGCGTGTTTGGCGCCGTGCAGGTGAGCGCCACAATCAGGACTGCATACGACCGAGGCACACAGGCCCAACACCCGGCATCATGGTGTGGGGAGCGATCTCCTACACTGGCCGTACACCACTGGTGATCGTCGAGGGGACACTGAATAGTGCGCGGTACATCCAAACCGTCATCGAACCCATCGTTCTACCATTCCTAGACCGGCAAGGGAACTTGCTGTTCCAACAGGACAATGCACGTCCGCATGTATCCTGTGCCACCCAACGTGCTCTAGAAGGTGTAAGTCAACTACCCTGGCCAGCAAGATCTCCGGATCTGTCCCCCATTGAGCATGTTTGGGACTGGATGAAGCGTCGTCTCACGCGGTCTGCACGTCCATCACGAACGCTGGTCCAACTGAGGCGCCAGGTGGAAATGGCATGGCAAGTCGATCCACAGGACTACATCCAGAGTCTCTACGATCGTCTCCATGGGAGAATAGCAGCCTGCATTGCTGCGAAAGGTGGATATACACTGTACTAGTGCCGACATTGTGCATGCTCTGTTGCCTGTGTCTATGTGCCTGTGGTTCTGTCAGTGTGATCATGTGATGTATCTGACCCCAGGAATGTGTCAATAAAGTTTCCCCTTCCTGGGACAATGAATTCACGGTGTTCTTATTTCAATTTCCAGGAGTATATATATATATATATATATATATATATATATATATATATAAAGGGGATTGTTGATATATATATATATATATATATATATATATATATATATATATATATATATATATATATATAAAGGGGATTGGGATCTTCGTGATCGATTTACCTCAAATTTTTGCACTGTACTCTAATAGTCATTTGGACGACGGACATTGGCTATGTATTTCTTAAATGTGTGTAGTTATATCTATAGTATTATATCAACATGGGGTGTTACTTAACGTTGTTGCCAAAAGTCTCGAAATGTTCTTGACCGATTTACGTCAAGTTTTTACACAATATCCTTAAATTTTCGGATGGACATAGGCCCCATATTTTTAAATAGATATAGTATATAAATATATATATGTAATATATAAAGAGGAAACTTTATCAAAAGTCTTGGAACGTTCTTTACCGATTTACTTCAAATTTTCAAACGATACTCCTATAAAATTTTGATGGCCATGGACTACATGTTTTTAAATATATATCCTATAAATATATGTATAACATATAATAGACAAATGCTGTTAGCAAAATTCTCGGAAAGGTCTTGATCGATTTATTTCAAATTTTTGTGCAGTACTCGTTCACACGGACATAGGCTTTATATCCTTTTTTAGCAGCACTGTACAGGCGACTACAAAAAGAAAAAAGAAAAAGACAATGCTGTGCTGTTCTGCGTTGTGAAAATATGTGGTTTAGTTTTCTTTCTCGCAGTCAGTTTTAGTTACGATATCAGAGCAGTTGAACAATGAGACTAATTGTTTCTCCTATATATGTTCTTTTTCCTCGCATATAATTTTAAACAAAATTTGTACACACAACAATGTGCTATTTTGTTTAATTTCTCGTAGTCAGTTTTAACAGAAAACAGGAAAGCTGTGTTCATGGCTTAGCTGCTTATTACTGGAATATTATCTGAATCGTCCGAAACTTTGTAATCGTACTCGTTCGCAGATTAAATACCCTGTCTTTGAATTTGCTACCCTCCCACATCCAGCAGCTGGAGAAGTGCCTCTCTTACTTCGTATACTAATGATCCCGACCGATTTAGCAATTCATTTTAATCGACTTCAATTCCCTTTCAAGGTTTCTTTTGCAACACCAATAAAAAAGGCTCAAAGTCAGACGGGGGGGGGGGGGGGGGGGGGGGGAATGAGGTGGGCAGAGAGGGGGAAGGCAATTAACATAGAGAGGGGGAAGGAGGAGTTGGTCAGAGAGAGTGGGAGGAGGAAATATGCAGAGAGGGGGTCAGGAGGAGATGGACAGACAGAGTGGGAGGGCGAGAATGACGAAGGGTGAGGGAGGGGGAAGAGATGGACGGAGAAAGGGGTAGGAGGAAAAGATGGAAAAATCGAGTGTGAGGACGAGATGAACAGTAAGAAGGTGGATACGAAGATAAAGACGTGCATCCAATTCCCTTACTTATTTAGCAATTGCGAAGCATTTTGGGGTTCGCTAGTTACACATAAATTCTAGTGTCTCACTTGAAATTATATAGGATACTGTAAAACAGGTGATAAATGAAGCACTGGAGTTTGTCACCATGGGTGCGTGTTTCAAAGTAGCAAAGCTCTCCAGTGGCGTGTTGTTGCCACGTCAGTTTCTACCAAGCGCTTGCGCAACACTGGAACTGTACGAATGTCAGTTTGAAAGCTCTTACAGAGGCTGAAAACTTAACAATAAAAAAATAAAAATAAATCTCAGCAGTATGATGACCAAACAGTTCCTATAGCAGTATCGCTGAGAGAAACACTTTGTAATAAAGAAATAAAGAGTAAGTAAAATATGCAATGTGCGCCACGTGCCGTAGTCTTTTGAATCCAAACATTGTCATTAAGTGACATTTACACGTGCGAAGATGCACGGAATCATTCTCACACCAGTTCTTCTCAACTGTACCTGCCATTAATACCATTTGCACAACTCTTTTTTTAGCCACGAACCTCTAAATTAATTTTTTTGCTTTGTCGTAACTTCTTTTAAGTTTTCTTTCTCAGTGTACTGATTGAAATAAGGAACGACGAAAATACGAACATAATGGCTGCACGTGAGGCTGGCAGTTTTGACAAAA